>NC_081280.1:495417-697917 GCF_030490865.1 Poecile atricapillus
TCCCCCAATTCTCCCCCAGACCCCCAATTTTCTCCCCAATTCCCCCCCAGACCCCCCCAATTCCCCCCCAGACCCCCAATTTTCTCCCCAATTCCCCCCAACTCCCCCCAAATCCCCCCCAGACCCCCAATTTTCTCCCCAATTCCCCCCCAATTCCCCCCCAGACCCCTCTAAACCCCGCAATTCCCCCCAAATCCCCCCCAGACCCCAAATTTTCTCCCCAATTCCCCCCCAAACCCCCCCAATTCCCTCCCCAATTCCCCCCCAGACCCCCCCAAATTCCCCCCCAGACCCCTCTAAACCCCCCAGACCCCTCCAAATCCCCCCCAGACCCCCCTAAACCCCCCCAATCCCCCCCCAAACTCCCCAAATTTGGGGAATTTTCCCCCCAACCCCCGAATTTCCCCCCAATCCCCCCCAAATCTGGGGAATTTGGCCCCAAAATCCCCAAATTTCCCCCCAAGCCCCCTCAAACTCACCAAATTTGGGGAATTTGCCCCCCCAAACCCCCTAATTTCCCCCAAACTCCCCAAATTTGGGGAATTTGGCCCCCAACCCCCCCAGTTCCCCCCAATCCCCCCCGAATTTGGGGAATTTGCCCCCCCAGACCCCCTCCAGACCCCCCCAGACCCCCAATTTTCTCCCCAATTCCCCCCAATTCCCCCCCAGACCCCTCTAAACCCCCCAAAATCCCTCTAAATCCCCCCCAGAGCCCCTCCAGACCCCCCCAGACCCCCAATTTTCTCCCCAAGTCCCCCCCAAATTCCCCAAATTTGGGGAATTTGACCCCCCAGACCCCTCAATTCCCCCCCAAATTCCCCCTAAATCCCCCCAGACCCCCCCAATCCCCCCAATTCCCCCCCAGACCCCCAATTTTCTCCCCAATCCCCCCCAATCGCCCTCCAATCCCCCCAATTCCCCCCCAGACCCCCCCAAATTCCCCCCCAGACCCCTCTAAACCCCCAAGACCCCTCCAAATCCCCCCAAACCCCCCAATTCCCCCCCAAACTCCCCAAATTTGGGAATTTGCCCCCCCAGACCCCCAATTTTCTCCCCAATTCCCCCCCCAAACCCCCCCAAATCCCCAATTTTCTCCCCAATTCCCCCCAAATCCCCCCAAATCCCCCCCAGAGCCCTCCAGACTCACCCAATTCCCCCCAAATCCCCCCCAGACCCCCAATTTTCTCCCCAATTCCCCCCCAGACCCCTCTAAACCCCCCAATTCCCCCCCAGATTCCCCCAAATCCCCCCCAGACCCCTCTAAACCCCCCAATTCCCCCCAAATTTCCCCCCCAAACCCCCAATTTTCTCCCCAATTCCCCCCCCAATTCCCCCCAAATCCCCCCAGACCCCAAATTTTCTCCCAATTCCCCCCCAGACCCCCCCAATTCCCCCCAGACCCCAAATTTTCTCCCCAATTCCCCCCAAAACCCCCCCAAATCCCCCCCCAGACCCCCAATTTTCTCCCCAATTCCCCCCCAAACCCTCCCAAATCCCCCCCAGACCCCAAATTTTCTCCCCAATTCCCCCCCAGACCCCCCCAAATCCCCCCCAGACCCCCAATTTTCTCCCCAATTCCCCCCCAGACCCCCCCAATTCCCCCCCAGACCCCTCTAAACCCCCCAATTCCCCCCAAATCCCCCCCAGACCCCAAATTTTCTCCCCAATTCCCCCCCAGACCCCTCTAAACCCCCCAAAATCCCTCTAAATCCTCCCCAGAGCCCTCCAGACCCCCCCAGACCCCAAATTTTCTCCCCAATTCCCCCCCAAATTCCCCAAATTTGGGGAATTTGGCCCCCAACCCCCCCAATTTCCCCCCCAATCCCCCCCAAACTCCCCAAATTTGGGGAATTTGACCCCCAGACCCCCCAAATGCCCCCCAAATTCCCCAATCCCCCCCCAGACCCCTCTAAACCCCCCCAAATCCCCCCAACTCCCCCCAATTCCCCCCACAAACCCCCCAATTCCCCCCTAATTCCCCTCCAGACCCCCCAATTCCCACCCCAGACCCCTCTAAACCCCCCCAATTCCCCCCAATCCCCCCCAGACTCCCAATCCCCCCCAATTCCTCCCCAATTCCTCTCCAGACCCCCCCAATTCCTCCCAATTCCTCCTCAGACCCCCCCAAATCTCCCATTTCCCCCCCCCAGTCCCCTTTAAACCCCCCAAAATCCCTCTAAATCCCCCCCAAACCCCCCAATTTCCCCCCAATCCCCCCCACACTCACCAAATTTGGGGAATTTGACCCCCCAAACCCCCCAATTCCCCCCCAAACTCCCCAAATTTGGGGAATTTGGCCCCCAGACCCCTCCAGACCCCCCCAAATCCCCCCAAATCCCCCCCAGACCCCCAATTTTCTCCCCAATTCCCCCCCAGACCCCTCTAAACCCCCCAAAATCCCTCTAAATCCCCCCCAGAGCCCTCCAGACTCCCCCCAATTCCCCCCAAATCCCCCCCAGACCCCCAATTTTCTCCCCAATTCCCCCCCAAACCCCCCCAAATCTCCCCCAGACCCCCAATTTTCTCCCCAATTCACCCCAGACCCCCCCAAATCTCCCCCAGACCCCCAATTTTCTCCCCAATTCACCCCCAGACCCCCCCAAATCCCCCCCAGACCCCCCAATTCCCCCCAATCCCCCCCAAACTCCCCAAATTTGGGGAATTTGCCCCCCCAGACCCCCTCCAGACCCCCCCAGACCCCCAATTTTCTCCCCAATTCCCCCCCAGACGCCTCTAAACCCCCCAAAATCCCTCTAAATCCCCCCCAGAGCCCAAATTTTCTCCCCAATTCCCCCCCAGACCCCCCCAAATCCCCCCCAGACCCCCGATTTTCTCCCCAATTCCCCCCAGACCCCCAATTTTCTCCCCAATTCCCCCCCAGACCCCTCTAAACCCCCCAATTCCCCCCCAAACCCTCCCAAATCCCCCCAGACCCCCAATTTTCTCCCCAATTCCCCCCCAGACCCCCCAATTCCCCCCAATCCCCCCCAAACTCCCCAAATTTGGGGAATTTGCCCCCCCAGACCCCCTCCAGACCCCCCCAGACCCCCAATTTTCTCCCCAATTCCCCCCCAGACCCCTCTAAACCCCCCAAAATCCCTCTAAATCTCCCCCAGAGCCCTCCAGACTCCCCCAATTCCCCCCCAGACCCCCAATTTTCTCCCCAATTCCCCCCCAGACCCCTCTAAACCCCCCAAAATCCCTCTAAATCCCCCCCAGAGCCCTCCAGACTCCCCCAATTCCCCCCCCAGACCCCCCCAAATCCCCCCCAGACCCCCAATTTTCTCCCCAATTCCCCCCAAAACCCCCCCAAATCCCCCCCAGACTCCCAATTTTCTCCCCAATTCCCCCCCAGACCCCCCCCAGACCCCCAATTTTCTCCCCAAATCCCCCCCAGACCCCCAATTTTCTCCCCAATTCCCTCCCAGACCCCCAATTTTCTCCCCAATTCCCCCCCAATTCCCCCCCAGACCCCCAATTTTCTCCCCAATTGGCTCCAAATTCCCCAAATTTTCGGAATTTTGGGGTCCCCACCTGGCAGGACCCCTCTGCCCTGAGGCTGAGGCCGATCCGGGGGCACTCGGGGCCGGGGCGGGGGCAGGGCCGGGGTCCCCCCGAAACCGAGAGCAGCCAAAGGCAGTGGGGGAGGGGCTCCTGCCCATCCCCCCCCCTCCAGCCCAGCTCCAGAGGCTCCGTCAGGGGCAGCAGCTGCCGGCCCCGGCAGCGGAGAACGCAAACACCCCCGTGCCTGGGGAAAGGAAACACGGGTTTGGGGGGTTTTAGGGTTTTTGGGGATTTTTTCGGGATTTTTTTGGGATTTTTTTGGGATTTTTGGGGATTTTTTTTGGAATTTTTTTTGGATTTTTTGGGGATTTTTTGGGGATTTTTTTGGGATTTTTTGGGGATTTTTTGGGGATTTTTTGGGAATTTTTTTGGGATTTTTTTTTTTATTTTTTTGGGATTTTTTGGGATCTTTTGGGGATTGTTTTTTGGATTTTTTGGGATTTTTTGGGGATTTTTTTGGGATTTTTTGGGGATTTTTTGGGGATTTTTTAGGGATTTTTGGGGATTTTTTTTTTTAATTTTTTTGGATTTTTTTGGGATTTTTTGGGGATTTTTTTTGATTTTTTGGGGATTTTTTGGGATTTTTTTGGGGATTTTTTGGGATTTTTTAGGGAATTTTTTAGGATTTTTTGGGGATTTTTTTGGGAATTTTTTGGGATTTTTTGGGGGATTTTTTGGGGATTTTTTGGGGATTTTTTGGGATTTTTTTTGGGATTTTTTATGATTTTTTGGAGATTTTCGGGGGATTTTTTGAGGGATTTTTTGGGGGGTTTTTTTAGGATTTTTTGGGATTCTTTGGATTTTTTGGGATTTTTTCTTGAATTTTTTTAGGATTTTTTAGGATATTTTTTTGAATTTTTTAGGGATTTTTGAGGGATTTTTTGGGGATTTTTTTGGGATTTTTGGGGAATTTTTAGGGATTTTTTTTGGAATTTTTTAGGATTTTTTTTTGAATTTTGGGGGATTATTTTGGGATTTTTTTTATTTTTTACTCCTGCCCATCCCCCCCTCCAGCCCAGCTCCAGAGGCTCCGTCAGGGGCAGCAGCTGCCGGCCCCGGCAGCGGAGAACGCAAACACCCCCGTGCCTGGGGAAAAGAGAAAGGGGGTTTGGGGGGTTTTAGGGTTTTTGGGGATTTTTTCGGGATTTTTTTGGCATTTTTTTGGGATTTTTGGGGATTTTTTTTGGAATTTTTTTGGATTTTTTGGGGATTTTTTGGGGATTTTTTTGGGATTTTTTGGGGATTTTTTGGGGATTTTTTGGGAATTTTTTTGGGATTTTTTTTTTTATTTTTTTGGGATTTTTTGGATCTTTTGGGGATTGTTTTTGGATTTTTTGGGATTTTTTGGGGATTTTTTTGGGATTTTTTGGGGATTTTTTGGGGATTTTTTAGGGATTTTTGGGGATTTTTTTTTTTAATTTTTTTGGATTTTTTTGGGATTTTTTGGGGATTTTTTTTGATTTTTTGGGGATTTTTTGGGGATTTTTTTGGGGATTTTTTGGGATTTTTTAGGGAATTTTTTAGGATTTTTTGGGGATTTTTTTGGGAATTTTTTGGGATTTTTTGGGGGATTTTTTGGGGATTTTTTGGGGATTTTTTGGGATTTTTTTTGGGATTTTTTATGATTTTTTGGAGATTTTCGGGGGATTTTTTGAGGGATTTTTTGGGGGGTTTTTTAGGATTTTTTGGGATTCTTTGGGATTTTTTGGGATTTTTTCTTGAATTTTTTTAGGATTTTTTAGGATATTTTTTTGAATTTTTTAGGGATTTTTGAGGGATTTTTTGGGGATTTTTTTGGGATTTTTGGGGAATTTTTAGGGATTTTTTTTGGAATTTTTTAGGATTTTTTTTTGAATTTTGGGGGATTATTTTGGGATTTTTTTTATTTTTTACTCCTGCCCATCCCCCCCCCTCCAGCCCAGCTCCAGAGGCTCCGTCAGGGGCAGCAGCTGCCGGCCCCGGCAGCGGAGAACGCAAACACCCCCGTGCCTGGGGAAAGGAAAAAGGGGTTTGGGGGGGTTTTAGGGTTTTTGGGGATTTTGGGGGATTTTTTGGGATTTTTTTTGGAATTTTTTGGAATTTTTTAGGATTTTTTTTTGAATTTTTTTTGGATTTTTTAGGATATTTTTTTGAATTTTTTAGGGATTTTTTGGGGATTTTTTGGGGATTTTTTTGGGATTTTTTGGGAATTTTTTGGGGATTTTTTAGGATTTTTTGGGGATTTTTTTTGATTTTTTAGGGATTTTTTTGGGATTTTTTGGGGATTTTTTAGGATTTTTTTTTGCGATTTTTTGGGATTTTTTTGGAATTTTTAGGATTTTTTGGGGATTTTTTTGGGTATTTTTTTTTTTTTTTTGGGTTTTTTGGGGACTTTTTTTGGATTTTTTTTGGGATTTTTTATGATTTTTTGGAGATTTTCGGGGGATTTTTTGAGGGATTTTTTGGGGGGTTTTTTAGGATTTTTTGGGATTCTTTGGGATTTTTTGGGATTTTTTCTTGAATTTTTTTAGGATTTTTTAGGATATTTTTTTGAATTTTTTAGGGATTTTTGAGGGATTTTTTGGGGATTTTTTTGGGATTTTTGGGGAATTTTTAGGGATTTTTTTTGGAATTTTTTAGGATTTTTTTTTAATTTTGGGGCATTTTTTTGGGATTTTTTTTTTTTTTTTTCCTCCTGCCCATCCCCCCCCCTCCAGCCCAGCTCCAGAGGCTCCGTCAGGGGCAGCAGCTGCCGGCCCCGGCAGCGGAGAACGCAAACACCCCCGTGCCTGGGGGAAGGAGAGAGAGGTTTGGGGGGTTTTAGGGCTTTTGGGATTTTGTAGGGATTTTTGGGGATTTTTTTTGGAATTTTTTGGAATTTTTTAGGATTTTTTTTTTGAATTTTTTTTGGATTTTTTAGGATTTTTTTTTAATTTTTTAGGGATTTTTGAGGGATTTTTTGGGGATTTTTTGGGGATTTTTTTTGATTTTTTTGGGGATTTTTTTTTGGGATTTTTTGGGATTTTTTAGGGAATTTTTTAGGATTTTTTGGGGATTTTTTTGGGAATTTTTTGGGATTTTTTGGGGGATTTTTGGGATTTTTTTTTATTTTTTGGGGATTTTTGGGGGGATTTTTTATGATTTTTTTGAGATTTTTCGGGGATTTTTTTGGATTTATTTTGGAATTTTTTAGGATTTTTTAGGATTTTTTTTAGAATTATTTTGAAATTTTTTAGGATTTTTTTTATTTTATTTTTGGGGATTTTTGGGGGGATTTTTTTGGTGATTTTTTGGAATTTTGGGGATTTTTTGGGATTTTTTTTTATTTTTTTTCCTCCTGCCCATCCCCCCCCCCTCCAGCCCAGCTCCAGAGGCTCCGTCAGGGGCAGCAGCTGCCGGCCCCAGCAGCGGAGAACGCAAACACCCCCCGTGCCTGGGGAAAAGAGAAAGGGGGTTTGGGGGGTTTTAGGGTTTTTGGGATTTTGGGGGATTTTTTGGGATTTTTTAGGATTTTTTTGGGATTTTTTGGGGATTTTTTGGGAATTTTTTTGGGATTTTTTTGGGATTTTTTTTTTATTTTTTTGGGATTTTTTGGGATTTTTTGGGGATTTTTTGGGGATTTATTTGGGATTTTTTGGGGGATTTTTTGGGGATTTTTTTGTGATTTTTTTGGATTTTTTGGGAATTTTTTGGGGATTTTTTAGGGATTTTTGGGGATTTTTTTTTAATTTTTTTGGATTTTTTTGGATTTTTTGGGGATTTTTTTGGGATTTTTTGGGATTTTTTTGGGATTTTTTTGGGATTTTTTTAGGATTTTTTGGGGATTTTTTTTTTAATTTTTTAGGGATTTTTTTGGGATTTTTTGGGATTTTTTTGGATTTTCTTGGGATTTTTTGGGATTTTTTGGGGATTTTTTTGGGAATTTTTTCGGGATTATTTGGGGGATTTTTTGGGGATTTTTTTTTGGATTTTTTGGGGATTTTTTGGGGATTTTTTTGGGAATTTTTGGGGATTTTTGAGGGATTTTTTGGGGATTTTTTGGGGATTTTTTGGGGATTTTTTTGGATTTTTTTTGGATTTCTTGGGGATTTTTTTAGGATTTTTTGGGATTTTTTTGGGGATTTTTTGGGGGATTTTTGGGGGATTTTTTTGGGATTTTTTTGGATTTTCTTGGGATTTTTTTGGATTTTTTGGGGATTTTTTTGGGATTTTTTTAGGATTTTTGGGGATTTTTTTTGGAATTTTTTTGGATTTTTTGGGGATTTTTTGGGGATTTTTTTGCGATTTTTTGGGATTTTTTGGGGATTTTTTTGGGAATTTTTGGGATTCTTTTGGGATTTTTTGGGGATTTTTTGGGGATTTTTTTGCGATTTTTTGGGAAATTTTTGGGGATTTTTTAGGGATTTTTGGGGATTTTTTTTTTTTTAATTTTTTTGGATTTTTTTGGGATTTTTTGGGGATTTTTTGGGGGATTTTTTTTAGAATTTTTTTGGATTTTTTGGGGATTTTTTTGGGAATTTTTGGGATTTTGGGGGGATTTTTTGGGGATTTTTTTGGGAATTTTTTGGGATTTTTTGGGGATTTTTTGGGGATTTTTTTGGGATTTTTTGGGGATTTTTTTTGATTTTTTGGGATTTTTTGGGATTTTTTGGGGATTTTTTTTTTATTTTTTAGGGATTTTTTGGGGGATTTTTGGGGGATTTTTTTTTGGATTTTTTGGGGATTTTTTGGGGATTTTTTTTAATTTTTTAGGATTTTTTTTAGTTTTTGGGGATTTTTTGGGGCTATTTCAGGCCATTTTGGGTCTATTTTGAGCCATTTTGGGGCTATTTCAGGCCATTCTGGGTGGATGTTGGTCCATTCTGAGCCATTTTGGGGCCATTTTGAGCCATTTTGGGCTATTTTGGGCCATTTTGGGGCCATTTTGAGCCATTTTGGGGCTATTTTGGGCTATTTTGGGCTATTTTGAGCCATTTTGGGGCTATTTTGGGCCATTTTTGGGTTATTTTTTCCGTTTTTTTCAGTTTTCGTGTCTCACCTGGGGTCCCCGTAGTATCCAGGTGCACACCTGTCGCAGTGGGGGCGGGGCCAGGGTGGATTTGGGCCATTTTGGGCAATTTTGGGCTATTTTGGGCCATTTTGGGCCATTTTGGGCTATTTTGGGCAATTTTGGGGCTATTTTGGGCCATTTTGGGTCACTTTTGGGCTATTTCAGGCCACTTTGGGTCTATTTTGAGCCATTTTGGGGCTATTTTGGGCCATTTTGAGTCATTTTGGGGCCATTTGGGGCCATTTTGGGTCAATTTTGGGCCATTTTGGGGCTATTTTGGGCCATTTTGGGGCTATTTAGAGCTATTTTGGGGTTATTTTGAGCCATTTTGGGGCTATTTCAGGCTATTTTGGGCTATTTTGGGTGGATTTTGGGCCATTTTGGGGTTATTTGGGGCCATTTTGGGTCAATTTTGGGCCATTTTGGGGCTATTTCAGGCCATTCTGGGTGGATGTTGGACCATTTTGAGCCATTTTGGGGCTATTTTGGGCAGTTTTGGGTGGATTTTGGGCTATTTTGGGGCTATTTTGAGCCATTTTGGGGCCATTTTTGGCCATTTTGGGTCAATTTTTTCCATTTTTTTTTGGTTTTGTTGTCTCACCTGGGGTCCCCGTAGTATCCAGGTGCGCACCTGTCGCAGTGCACGCCCGTGGTGGGGGGCAGGCAGTGGCAAACGCCGGAGCCGCGGTGGCAGAAGCCGCGCTCGGGGTCGCCGTGGCCGTGGCAGGCGCAGGGACGGCAACCGCCGGCACCGCCGGGACCGAAACTGCCGGGACGGCAGCGCTGGCACTGCGGGCCCTCCGTCCAGTCTGGGGGGAAAAATGGGAGAAAATGGGGTTAAAATGGGTTAGAATCAGGAAAAAACGGGGTTAAAATGGGAAAAAAACGGGAAAAAACGGGGTTAAAATGGGAAAAATGGGGTTAAAATGGGTAAAAATGAGAAAAAATGGGGTTAGAATGGGTTAAAATGGGGTTAAAATGGGGAAAAATGGGGAAAAATGGAAAGAAACAGGGTTAAAATGGGGTTAAATGAGGTTAAAATTGGAAAAAATGGGGTTAAAATGGGTTAAAATGGGGTTAAATGGGGTTAAAATGGTTTAAAATTGGGTTATAATGGAGTTAAATGGGACTAAAATGGGTTAAAATGGAGTAAAATGGGTTAAAATGGGGTTATAATGGAGTTAAATGGGATTAAAATGGGTTAGAATGGGTTAAAATGGGTTAAAATGGGGTTAAAATGGGGTTAAATGGGTTAAAATGGGTTAAAATGGGTTAAAATGGGGTAAAAATGGGGTAAAATGGGGTTAAAATGGGTTAAAATGGGTTAAAATGGGGTCGGCAACCGCCGGCACCGCCGGGACCGAAACTGCCGGGACGGCAGCGCTGGCACTGCGGGCCCTCCGTCCAGTCTGGGGGGAAAAAATGGGAAAAAAAGGGGTTAGAATGGGAAAAAACGGGGTTAGAATGGGAAAAAACGGGGTTAGAATGGGAAAAAATGGGAAAAAATGGGGTTAAAATGGGAAAAAACTGGGTTAAAATGGGAAAAAACGGGGTTAAAATGGGTTAAAATGGGGTTATAATGGAGTTAAATGGGATTAAAATGGGTGAAAATGGGAGGAAAATGGGGTAAAATGGGTTAAAATGGGTTAAAATTGGGTTAAAATGGAGTTAAATGGGGTAAAATGGGTTAGAATGGGTTAAAATGGGATAAAATGGGAGGAAAATGGGGTAAAATGGGTTAAAATGGGGTTAAATGGGATTAAAATGAGAAAAAATGGGGTTAGAATGGGAAAAAATGGGGGAAAATGGGGTTAAAGTGGGAAAAAATGGGGAAAAATGGGAAAAAAACTGGGTTAAAATGGGTTAAAATGGGGTTATAATGGAGTTAAATGGGATTAAAATGGGTTAGAATGGGTTAAAATGGGGTAAAATGGGGTTAAAATGGGTTAAAATGGGTTAAAATTGGGTAAAATGGGGTAAAATGGGTTAAAATGGGGTAAAATGGGGTCGGCAACCGCCGGCACCCGCCAGGACCGAAACTGCCGGGACGGCAGCGCTGGCACTGCGGGCCCTCCGTCCAGTCTGGGGAGAAAAAATGGGAGAAAAAGGGGTTAGAATGGGAAAAAATGGGGTTAGAATGGGAAAAAATGGGAAAAAACGGGGTTAGAATGGGAAAAAACGGGGTTAAAATGGGAAAAAATGGGGTTAAATGGGATTAAAATGAGAAAAAACGGGGTTAGAATGGGAAAAAATGGGGTTAGAATGGGAAAAAAGGGGAAAAAAAGGGGTTAAAATGTGAAAAAACGGGGTTAAAATGGGAAAAAAATTGAGTTAAAATGGGTTAAAATGAGAAAAAATGGGAAAAAAATGGAGTTAAAATGGGCTAAAATGTGAAAAAATAGGGGTAAAATGGGGTTAAAATGGGTTAAAATGGGGTTAAAATGGGGAAAAATGGGGAAAAATTGAAAGAAACAGGGTTAAAATGGGGTTAAATGAGGTTAAAATTGGAAAAAATGGGGTTAAATGGGGTTAAAATGGTTTAAAATTGGGTTATAATGGAATTAAATGGGACTAAAATGGTTTAAAATGGAGTAAAATGGGTTAAAATGGGGTTATAATGGAGTTAAATGGGATTAAAATGGGTTAAAATGAGTTAAAATGGGGTTAAAATGGGGTAAAATGGGTTAAAATGGGTTAAAATGGGTTAAAATGGGGTTTGGGAGCCTCTGCCGGGACGGCAGCGCTGGCACTGCGGGCCCTCCGTCCAGTCTGGGGGGAAAAAATGGGAAAAAGTTAGTTAAAGTGGGAAAAAACGGGGAAAAAAGGGGTTAGAATAGGAAAAAACGGGGCTAAAATGGGAAAAAATGGGAAAAAACGGGGTTAAAATGGGTTAAAATGGGAAAAAAACGGGGTTAAAATGGGTTAAAATGGCAAAAAACAGGGTTAAAATGGGGTTAAAATGGAGTTAAATGGGATTAAAATGAGAAAAAATGGGGTTAGAATGGGAAAAAATGGGGTTAAAATGGGAAAAAATGGGAAAAAATGGGAAAAAAACTGGGTTAAAATGGGGTTATAATGGAGTTAAATGGGATTAAAATGGGTTAGAATGGGAGGAAAATGGGTTAAAATGGGGTAAAATGGGGTAAAATGGGAAAGAATGGGAAAAAATGGGGTTAAAATGGGGTTAAAATGGCGATAAAATGGGATAAAATGGGGTTAAAAGGGGTTAAAATGGGTTAAAATGGGGTTAAAATGGGTTAAAATGGGATAAAATGGGATAAAATGGGGTTAAAAGGGGTTAAAATGGGTTAAAAAGGGGTTAAAATGGGGTTAAAATGGGATAAAATGGGATAAAATGGGTTAAAATGGGTTAAAATGGGGTTTGGGAGCCTCTGCCGGGACGGCAGCGCTGGCACTGCGGGCCCTCCGTCCAGTCTGGGGGGAAAAAATGGGGGAAAAAGGGGTTAGAATGGGAAAAAATGGGGTCAGAATGGGAAAAAATGGGAAAAAACGGGGTTAAAATGGGAAAAAACGGGGTTAAAATGTGAAAAAACGGGGTTAAAATGTGAAAAAACGGGGTTAAAATGTGAAAAAACAGGGTTAAAATGTGAAAAAACAGGGTTAAAATGGGAAAAAACAGGGTTAAAATGGGAAAAAACAGGGTTAAAATGGGAAAAAACAGGGTTAAAATGGGAAAAAAATTGAGTTAAAATGGGTTAAAATGTGAAAAAACAGGGTTAAAATGGGGAAAAATGGGTTAAAATAGGAAGAAACAGGGTTAAAATGGGGTTAAATGAGGTGTCAATTTTTGGGGTGTTTTTGGTGTGATTTTGGTGTGAATTTTTGGGGTATTTTGGGGTGTTTTTGGTGTGAATTTTTGGGATATTTTGGGGTGTTTTTGGTGTGATTTTGGGGTATTTTGGTATGAATTTTTGGGGTATTTTGGTGTGATTTTGGGGCCGTTTTGGTGTGAATTTTTGGGGTATTTTGGTGTGATTTTGGTGTGATTTTGGTGTGAATTTTTGGGGTATTTTGGGGTGATTTTGGTGTGAATTTTTGGGGTATTTTGGGGTGTTTTTGGTGTGATTTTGGGGTATTTTGGTGTGAATTTTGGGGTATTTTGGTGTGAATTTTTGGTGTATTTTTGGTGTGAATTATGGGGTATTTTGGTGTGATTTTGGTGTGAATTTTTGGGGTATTTTGGGGTATTTTGGTGTGATTTTGGTGTGATTTTGGTGTGAATTTTTGGGGTATTTTGGTGTGATTTTGGTGTGATTTTGGTGTGAATTTTTGGGGTATTTTGGGGTGGTTTTGGTGTGATTTTGGTGTGAATTTTTGGGGTATTTTGGGGTGTTTTTGGTGTGATTTTGGTGTGAATTTTTGGGGTATTTTGGGGTGTTTTTGGGGTGTTTTTGGGGTGTTTTTGGTGTGAATTTTTGGTGTGATTTTGGGGTGATTTTGGGGTGTTTTGGTATAAATTTATGGTGTTTTGGTGTGAATTTGGGGTGAATTTTTGGGTATTTTGGTGTCAATTTTTGGGGTGATTTTGGTGTGATTTTGGGGTGGTTTTGGTGTGAATTTTTGGTGTGATTTTGGGGTATTTTGGGGTGTTTTTGGTGTGATTTTGGTGTGAATTTTTGGGGTATTTTGGGGTGTTTTTGGTGTGATTTTGGTGTGATTTTGGTGTGAATTTTTGGGGTATTTTGGGGTGATTTTGGGGTGTTTTTGGTGTGAATTTTTGGGGTATTTTGGTGTGATTTTGGTGTGAATTTTTGGGGTATTTTGGGGTGTTTTTGGTGTGATTTTGGGGTATTTTGGTGTGAATTTTGGGGTATTTTGGTGTGAATTTTTGGTGTGATTTTGGTGTGAATTTTTGGGATATTTTGGAGTGATTTTGGTGTGATTTTGGTGCGAATTTTTGGGGTATTTTGGGGTGTTTTTGGTGTGATTTTGGTGTGAATTTTTGGGGTATTTTGGTGTGATTTTGGTGTGATTTTGGTGTGAATTTTTGGGATATTTTGGGGTGGTTTTGGTGTGATTTTGGTGTGAATTTTTGGGGTATTTTGGTGTGATTTTGGGGCCATTTTGGTGTGAATTTTTGGGGTATTTTGGGGTGTTTTTGGTGTGATTTTGGTGTGAATTTTTGGGATATTTTGGGTTGGTTTTGGTGTGATTTTGGTGTGAATTTTTGGGGTATTTTGGGGTGATTTTGGGGCCATTTTGGTGTGAATTTTTGGTGTGATTTTGGTGTGATTTTGGTGTGATTTTGGGGTATTTTGGTGTGAATTTTTGGGGTATTTTAGTGTAATTTTAGGGCAATTTTGGGCTGTTTTGGGGTGTTTTTAGGGCAGTTTTGGTGTGATTTTGGGGTATTTTGGTGTGAATTTTTGGGGTATTTTGGTGTGATTTTAGGGCAATTTTGGGCTGTTTTGGGGTGTTTTTAGGGCAGTTTTGGTGTGATTTTGGGGTATTTTGGTGTGAATTTTTGGGGTATTTTGGGGTGTTTTTGGTGTGATTTTGGGGTGTTTTTGGTGTGAATTTTTGGGGTATTTTGGTGTGATTTTAGGGCAGTTTTGGGGTGTTTTTGGTGTGAATTTGGGGCAATTTTGGGGCCGTTTTAGGGTGAATTTCAGGTGGTTTTGGGGCAATTCTGGTGTGATTTTTTGGGGTGTTTTTGGTGTGATTTTTTGGGTATTTTGGTGTGAATTTTTGGGTATTTTGGTGTGAATTTTTGGGATATTTTGGGGTGGTTTTGGTGTGATTTTGGGGTGTTTTTGGTGTGAATTTGGGGTGAATTTTTGGGTATTTTGGTGTGATTTTGGGGTGGTTTTGGTGTGATTTTGGGGTGTTTTGGTGCGAATTTGGGGTATTTTTGGTGTGATTTTGGGGTGTTTTTGGTGTCATTTTTTGGGGTGTTTTTGGTGTGATTTTGGGGTGTTTTGGTGTGAATTTGGTGTGATTTTGGGGTGTTTTTGGTGTGAATTTTTGGGGTATTTTTGGGTGTTTTAGGTGGGAATTTTTGGGGTATTTTGGGGTGATTTTGGTGTGAATTTTTTGGGTATTTTGGGGTGGTTTTGGTGTGATTTTGGGGCCGTTTTGGGCTGAATTTTTGGGGTATTTTGGGGTGTTTTTGGTGTGATTTTGGTGTGAATTTTTGGGGTATTTTGGTGTGATTTTGGGGCCATTTTGGTGTGAATTTTTGGGGTATTTTGGGGTGTTTTTGGGGTGTTTTTGGTGTGATTTTGGTGTGATTTTGGTGTGAATTTTTGGGATATTTTGGTTTGATTTTGGGGCCGTTTTGGTGTGAATTTTTGGGGTATTTTGGTGTGATTTTAGGGCAGTTTTGGGCTGTTTTGGGGTATTTTGGTGTGATTTTGGGGTGTTTTTGGTGTCATTTTTTGGGGTGTTTTTGGTGTGATTTTGGGGTGTTTTGGTGTGAATTTTGGGCAGTTTTGGGTCAGTTCTGGTGTGAATTTTTGGGGTGTTTTTGGTGTGATTTTGTGCTGTTTTGGGGCAGTTTTTGGGGCTCACTCTGGCATCGGTCGCAGTGCCCGGGGCCGCCGCGCTCGCAGGAGCTGTGGAAGTTGCAGCCGCAATCCACCGAGCACTGGGGGGGCTCCTGGGACCCCCCAAAAGAGGAATTTTGGGGTTTGGGGTTGGTCCAGCCCAGGTGACAAATGCAGGTGAAGTTGGGGGGTCCCGAGCAGAATCCGTGGCCGCAGTCGGAGAAACACCTGGAGGGGGAAAAAAAGGCTCAGACACCCCAAAAAACCCTGAAATTTCAAATTTCTGACCCTAAAAACCCCAAAATTCCAAATTCCTGACCCCAAAAACCCCAAAATTCCAAATTCCTGACCCAAAAACCCCCAGAATTGAGGATTCCTGACCCCAAAAACCCCAAAATTCCGAATTTCTGACCCAAAAACCCCCAAAATTCAGGATTCCTGACTCCAAAAACCCCAAAATTCCGAATTCCTGACTCCAAAAATCCCCAAAATTCCCAATTCCTGACCCAAAAGCCTCCAAAATTCCCAATTCCTGACCCCAAAAACCCCAAAATTCCGAATTTCTGACCCAAAAACCCCCAAAATTCAGGATTCCTGACTCCAAAAACCCCAAAATTCCGAATTCCTGACCCAAAAACCCCCAAAATTGAGGATTCCAGACACCAAAAACCCCAAAATTCCCAATTCCTGACCCCAAAACCACCAAAATTCAGGAATTCTGACCCCAAAAACCCCAAAATTCCCAATTCCTGACCCAAAAACCCCCAAATTGAGGATTCCAGACACCAAAAACCCTAAAATTCCCAATTCCTGACCCCAAAAACCCCAAAATTCCCAATTCCTGACCCAAAAATCCCCAAAATTCAGATTCCTGACCCCAAAAATCCCAAAATTCCCAATTCCGGACCCCAAAAACACCAAAATTCAGGAATTCTGACCCCAAAAACCCCAAAATTCCCAATTCCTGACCCCAAAAACCCCAAAATTCCCAATTCCTGACCCCAAAAACCCCAAAATTCCCAATTCCTGACCCAAAAACCCCCAAAATTCAGGATTCCAGACAACAAAAACCCCAAAATTCCAAATTCCTGACCCCAAAAACCCCAAAATTCCAAATTCCTGACCCAAAAAACCCCAAAATTCCCAATTCCTGACCCCAAAAACCCCAAAATTCCCAATTCCTGACCCAAAAACGCCCAAAATTCAGGATTCCTGACCCAAAAACCCCAAAATTCCCAATTCCTGACCCAAAAACCCCCAAAATTGAGGATTCCTGACTCCAAAAACCCCAAAATTCCGAATTCCTGACCCAAAAACGCCCAAAATTGAGGATTCCAGACACCAAAAACCCCAAAATTCCCAATTCCTGACCCAAAAACCCCCAAAATTGAGGATTCCTGACCCCAAAAATCCCAAAATTCCCAATTCCTGATGCCAAAAAAACCCCAAAATTCAGGATTCCAGACACCAAAAACCCCAAAATTCCAAATTCCTGACCCAAAAAACCCCAAAATTGAGGATTCCAGACACCAAAACCCCCAAAATTCCAAATTCCTGACCCCAAAAAACCCCAAAATTGAGGATTCCAGACACCAAAAACCCCAAAATTCCAAATTCCTGACCCCAAAAACACCAAAATTCAGGAATTCTGACCCCAAAAACCCCAAAATTCCAAATTCCTGACCCCAAAAACCCCAAAATTCCCAATTCCTGAACCAAAAACCCCCAAAATTGAGGATTCCAGACACCAAAAACCCCAAAATTCCCAATTCCTGACCCCAAAAATCCCCAAAATTCCCAATTCCTGACCCAAAAACCCCCAAAATTGAGGATTCCAGACATCAAAAACCCCAAAATTCCAAATTCCTGACCCCAAAAACTCCAAAATTCCCAATTCCAGATGTCAAAAAAAACCCCAAAATTCAGGATTCCTGACCCAAAAACCACCAAAATTCAGGAATTCTGACCCCAAAAACCCCAAAATTCCCAATTCCTGACCCCAAAAACCCCAAAATTCCCAATTCCTGACCCAAAAATCCCCAAAATTCCAAATTCCTGACCCAAAAATCCCCAAAATTCCAAATTCCTGACCCCAAAAACCCCAAAATTCCCAATTCCTGACCCAAAAAACCCCAAAATTCCCAATTCCTGACCCCAAAAACCCCAAAATTCCGAATTCCTGACCCAAAAACCCCCAAAATTCAGGATTCCTGACCCCAAAAATCCCCAAAAATCCCAATTCCTGACCCCAAAAACCCCAAAATTCCAAATTCCTGACCCCAAAAAACCCCAAAATTTCAAATTTCTGACCATAAAAACCCCAAAATTCCAAATTCCTGACCCAAAAAACCCCAAAATTCCGAATTCTTGACCCAAAAACCCCCAAAATTCAGGAATTCTGACCCCAAAATCCCCAAAATTCCCAATTCCTGACCCCAAAAACCCCAAAATTCCCAATTCCTGACCCAAAAATCCCCAAAATTCCAAATTCCTGACCCAAAAATCCCCAAAATTCCAAATTCCTGACCCCAAAAATCCCCAAAATTCCCAATTCCTGACCCAAAAACCCCAAAATTCAGGATTCCTGACCCCAAAAATCCCCAAAATTCCCAATTCCTGACCCCAAAAATCACAAAATTTTAAATTCCTGGCACTAAAAATACCCAAAACTCAGAATTGTGGAGACTAAAAATCCTCACTTTTCCATTTCCCCCAATTTTTTAACAAATTTTTCCCCCATTTTTTCCCCCATTTTTTTCCAATTTTTTCCCATTTTTCCCCAATTTTTTCCCCATTTTTCCTCCAATTTTCCCCCCATTTTTCCCCATTTTTTCCCCAAATTTTCCCATTTTTTCCACATTTTTTCCCCAATTTTTTCCCCATTTTCCCCCAATTTTTCCCCCATTTTTTTCCAATTTTTTCCCATTTTTCCCCAATTTTTTCCCCATTTTTCCTCCAATTTTCCCCCCATTTTTCCCCCATTTTTTCCCCATTTTTCCCCATTTTTTCCCCATTTTTCCCCATTTTTTCCCCATTTTTCACCATTTTTCCCCATTTTTCCCCCATTTTTTCCCCATTTTTCCCCATTTTTTCCCCATTTTTTCCCCATTTTTCCCCATTTTTTCCCCATTTTTTCCCCAATTTTTCCCCATTTTTCCCCCATTTTTCCCCCATTTTTCTCCCATTTCTTTTCCATTTTCTCCTCATTTTTCCCCTTTTTTTTTTTATTTTTTCTCAATTTTTTCCTAATTTTTTTCCCATTTTCCCCCAATTTTTCCCCCATTTCTTTCCAATTTTTTCCCATTTTTCCGCAATTTTTTCCCCATTTTTTCTCCAATTTTCCCCCCATTTTTCCCCATTTTTCCCCCAAATTTTCACATTTTTCTCCATTTTTTCCCCATTTCTCAGCCAATTTTCCCCATTTTTTCCCCATTTTTCTCTTTTTTTTTAACCAATTTTTCCCCATTTTGTCCCCATTTTTTCCCCATTTTTCCCCAATTTTTCCCCAATTTTTCCCCATTTTTTTCTTGTTTTTCCCCCATTTTTTCCCCATTTTCTCCCCAATTTTCTCCCCAAATTCTCCCCATTTTTAACCCATTTTTTCCCCATTTTTTCCCCATTTCTCAGTCAATTTTCCCCATTTTTTCCCCATTTTTTCCCCAATTTTTCCCATTTTTTCCCCATTTTTTCCCCAATTTTTCCTCATTTTTCCCCAATTTTTCCCCCATTTTTTTTCCCTTTTTTCCCCCATTTTTTCCCCATTTTTTCACCATTTCTCAACCGATTTTCCCCATTTTTTTTTGTTTTTTCCTAATTTTTTTTTGTTTTTCCCCATTTTTCCCATTTTCCCGTTTTTTGTCCCCGTTTCCTCCCGTGGGCTCGCAGGTGGCCACGCCGTCTCCGCGGTAGCCGCGCTGGCAGCGCCACTGGAAGCTGCCGGGGCTGTTGTGACACCGGGACATTCTCCCCATTTTTCCCAATTTTTCCCCAATTTTTTCCCCATTTTTCCCCCATTTTTTCCCCCAGTTTTTCCCATTTTTTCCCCATTTCTCAGCCAATTTTCCCCATTTTTTCCCCATTTTTTCCTTTTTTTTTAACCAATTTTTCCCCATTTTGTCCCCATTTTTCTCCCATTTTTTCCTCATTTTTTCCCCCATTTTTCCCCAATTTTTCCCCATTTTTCCACATTTTTCCACATTTTTTCTCCACTATTTCCCCATTTTTTCCCATTTTTCCACATTTTTTCCCCATTTTTCCCCCAAATTTTCCCATTTTTCCCCATTTTTTCCCCATTTCTCAGCCAATTTTCCCCATTTTTTCCCCATTTTTCCCTTGTTTTTTACCCAATTTTCCCCCACTTTTTCCCCATTTTTTCCAAATTTTTTCCCCATTTTTCCCCATTTTTTCCCCATTTTTTCCTCGTTTTTTTCCCCTTTTTTTTTGGTTTTTTCCCCCATTTTTTCCCATTTTTCTGTTTTTCCCATTTTCCCGTTTTTTGTCCCCATTTCCTCCCGTGGGCTCGCAGGTGGCCACGCCGTCTCCGCGGTAGCCGCGCTGGCAGCGCCACTGGAAGCTGCCGGGGCTGTTGTGACACCGGGACATTCTCCCCATTTTTCCCCAATTTTTCCCCAATTTTCCCCAATTTTTCCCCATTTTTCCCCCATTTTTTCCCCATTTTTTCCCATTTTTTCCCATTTTTTCCCCAATTTTTTCCTAATTTCTTCCCCATTTTCCCCCACTTTTTCCCCATTTTTCTCCCATTTTTTTTCCATTTTCTCCTCATTTTTCCCCTTTTTTTTTTATTTTTTTCTCAATTTTTTCCTAATTTTTTTCCCATTTTCCCCCAATTTTTCCCCCATTTTTTTCCAATTTTTTCCCATTTTTCCCCAATTTTTTCCCCAATTTTTCTCCAATTTTCCCCCCATTTTTCCCCATTTTTCCCCCAAATTTTCCCATTTTTCCCCATTTTTTCCCCATTTCTCAGCCAATTTTCCCCATTTTTTCCCCATTTTTCCCTTGTTTTTTAACCAATTTTTCCCCATTTTGTCCCCATTTTTCTCCAATTTTTCCCCCAATTTTCCCCACTTTTTCACCATTTTTCCCCCATTTTTTCCCCTTTTTTTTTCATTTTTCTCCCCATTTTTCCCCCATTTTTTCCCCATTTTTCTCCCAATTTTTCCCTCATTTTTCCCCATTTCTTCACCATTTTTTCCCCTTTTTTTCCCCTTTTTTTCCCCTTTTTTCCCCATTTTTCCCCATTTTTTCCCCATTTTTTCACCATTTTTCAACCGATTTTCCCCATTTTTTTTTTGTTTTTTCCCAATTTTTGGCATTTTTCCCGTTTTCCCGGTTTCTATCCCCGTTTCCTCACGTGGGCTCGCAGGTGGCCACGCCGTCTCCGCGGTAGCCGCGCTGGCAGCGGCACTGGAAGCTGCCGGGGGTGTTGTGACAGCGGGCGCGCGGGTGACAACGCGCCAGCCCCAGCCGACACTCGTCCACGTCCGGACAGCGGCCGTACGACCACCGCGGGCCACCACCGGGGTCACCTTGGTGGTCATCGGGGTCACCTTGGTCAGTCTGGTGGCCATCGTGGTCATCATCATCATTGTGGTCAGCTTGGTCAGCTTGGTGGCCATCGTGGTCATCATGGTAACCTTGGTGGTCATCATGGTCATCATCATCATTGTGGTCACCTTGGTGGTCATCGTGGTCAGTTTGGTGGCCATCGTGGTCATTGTGGTCAGCTTGGTCACCTTGGTGGCCATCGTGGTCATCATGGTCATTGTGGTCGCCTTGGTCACCTTGGTCAGCCTGGTGGTCATCGTGGTCATGGTGGTGGCCATTGTGGTCATTGTGGTCAGCTTGGTCAGCTTGGTGGCCATCATAGTCATCATGGTCATGGTGGTCACCTTGGTGGCCATCAGGGTCATCGTGGTCATTGTGGTCACCTTGGTGGCCATCGTGGTCAGTTTGGTGGTCATTGTGGTCATTGTGGTCAGCTTGGTGGTCATTGTGGTCACCTTGGTCAGCTTGGTCAGCCTGGTGGTCATCGTGGTCATCATCATCATTGTGGTCACCTTGGTGGCCATCGTGGTCAGTTTGGTGGTCATTGTGGTCAGCTTGGTCAGCCTGGTGGTCATCATGGTCATGGTGGTGGCCATCATGGTCAGCTTGGTCAGCCTGGTGGTCATCGTGGTCATGGTGGTGGTCATCATGGTCACCTTGGTGGTCATCATGGTCAGTTTGGTGGCCATCGTGGTCACCATGGTCAGCCTGGTGGTCATCGTGGTCATTGTGGTCACTTTGGTGGTCATTGTGGCCATTGTGGTGGTCATGGTCAGCATGGTCACCATGGTCAGCCTGGTGGTCCTTGTGGTCACTATGGTCACCCTGGTGGTCACTCTGGTTCTTTTGGTGGTCACCCAGGTAGTCACTCTGGTCACTCTGGTGGTCACTCTGGTCCTTCTGGTGGTCACTCTGGTTCTTCTGGTGGTCACCCACGTGGTCACTCTGGTTCTTTTGGTGGTCACTCTGGTGGTCACTCAGGTTCTTTTGGTGGTCACTTAGGTCACCCTGGTCACTCTGGTGGTCACTCAGGTCCCTCAGGTGGTCACTGAGGTTCTTCAGGTGGTCACTCTGGTGGTCACCCAGGTTCTTCAGGTGGTCACTCTGGTGGTCACTCTGGTCACTCTGGTGGTCACTCTGGTCACTCTGGTGGTCACTCAGGTTCTTCAGGTGGTCCCCCAGGTGGTCACTGAGGTTCTTCAGGTGGTCACTTTGGTGGTCACTCTGGTCACTCAGGTGGTCACTGAGGTTCTTCAGGTGGTCACTCTGGTGGTCACTGAGGTTCTTCAGGTGGTCACCCTGGTGGTCACTCAGGTTCTTCAGGTGGTCACCCAGGTGGTCACTGGGGTGTCCGGAGCTGTCCTGGTGGCCCAGGGCCACCGAGCAGTTGGGGAAGTTCCGGGGCCCCGAGAAGTCGCCCTCGAAGCACCTGGGGGGCAAATTTGGGCCATTTTGGGGCTTTTTGGGCCATTTTGGGTCATTTTGGGTCATTTTGGGTCATTTTGGGCCATTTTGGGGCATTTTGGGGCATTTTGGGCCATTTTGGGGCATTTTGGGGCTTTTGCTGAGAAGTGAAATTGGCCCTGATTGAATTTTGCTCGGAAAGGTGAAATTGGCCTAAAACACCCCAAAATTGGCCCCAAAAAAACCCAAAATCGAGCAGAAAAAAAAGATAAAATTGGCCCAAAAAACTCCAAAATTGACCAGAAAAAAAACCAAAATTCCCTCCAAAAAACCCCAAAATCCCCCCAAATCCCCCCAAAGACCCCCCGAAGACCCCCAAACACCCCCAAAATGCCCCAAAATCCCCCCAAATCCCCCCAAAGACCCCCCACACCCCCCCAAATCTCCCCAAATCCCCCCCAAATCTGCCCAAATCCCCCCCAAACCCCCCCAGGACCCCCAACCCCCCCAAATCCCCCCAAAGACCCCCAAAATCCCCCCCAAACCCCCCCCAAATCCTCCCAAATCCCCCCAAATCCTCCCAAATCCCCCCAAACCCCCCCCAAGGACCCCCAAACCCCCCCCAGGACCCCCAAATTTCCCCCAAACTCCCCCAAATCCCCCCAAATCCCCCCAAACCCCCCCAAATCCCTCCTGGGACCCCCAAACCCCCCCAGGACCCCCAAATTTCCCCCCGGAATCCCCCCAAATCCCCCCCAAACTCCCCCAAATCCCCCCTGAGTCCCCCAAACTACCCCCAAATCCCCCCAAACCCCCCCAAATCCCCCCCGGGACCCCCAAACCCCCTCCCAAACCTCCCCCAAACCCTCCCCAAACTTCTCCAAACCCCCCCAAATTCCCCCTGAGCCCCCCAAACCCCCCCAAATCCCCCCCAGGACCCCCAAATCCCCCCCGGGACCCTCCCATATCCCCCCAAACCCCCCCCAAATCCCCCCAGCGCCCCCCAAAATCCCCCCAAATCCCCCCAGGACCCCCAAACCCCCCAAACCCCCCCAGACCCCCCCAAACTTCCCCAAATCCCCCCAAATCCCCCCCAGGACCCCCAAATCCCCCCCAGGACCCCCAAACCCCCACCCAAACCCCCCCAAATTTCCCCAAATCCCCCCAAATCCCCCCCAGGAGCCCCAAATCCCCCCCAGGACCCCCAAATTTTCCCCCCCAGGACCCCCAAATCCCCCCCAAACCCCCCCTGAGTCCCCCAAACTACCCCCAAATCCCCCCAAACCCCCCCAAATCCCCCCCGGGACCCCCAAACCCCCTCCCAAACCTCCCCCAAACCCTCCCCAAACTTCTCCAAACCCCCCCAAATTCCCCCTGAGCCCCCCAAACCACCCCGAAACCCCCCAAAATCCCCCCAAGGACCCCCCAAATCTCCCCAGACCCCCCCAAATCACCCCAAATCCCCCCCCAAATCTGCCCAAATCCCCCCCAAATCCCCCTGGGACCCCCAAACTCCCCCCCGGGACCCCCAAACCCCCCCCCCACCCCCCCCAAATCCCCCCCAAACTTCCCCAAATTCCCCCAACCCCCCAGGACCCCCAAAATCCCCCCCAGGACCCCCAAACCCCCCCCAGGACCCCCAAATCCCCCCCCAGGACCCCCCGGGCCCCCTCCCCACCTGCCCAGGGTCGGGTTCCGGCTGTTCCCGCACCAGCCGCACTCGTGTTGGGACAAACATTCCTGACAGGAACTGAGCTGGGAACAGCTCCGGCACTGCGGGCTGGAGTGAACGCTGCCAAAAACACCCAAAAACACCCCAAAACACCCCGAAATGTCAGTCAGAGAGACTCGGGACACCCAAAAACACCCAAAACCACCCAAAATCACCCCAAAAACACCCAAAAACACCCCAAAACAACCCCAAAACCACCCAAAATGTACCCCTGGAACAGCTCCGGCACTGCGGGCTGGAGTGAACGCTGCCAAAAACACCCAAAAACACCCCGAAAACACCCGAAATGTCAGTCAGAGAGACTCGGGACACCCAAAAACACCCAAAATCACCCCAAAAAACACCCCAAAACACCCCGAAAACACCCGAAATGTCAGTCAGAGAGACTCAGGACACCAAAACCACCCCAAAAACAACCCCAGAAACACCCAAAATGTACCCCAGGAACAGCTCCGGCACTGCGGGCTGGAGTGAACGCTGCCAAAAACACCCAAAAACACCCCGAAAACACCCGAAATGTCAGTCAGAGACACTTGGGACACCCAAAACACCCCAAAAACACCCAAAACCACCCAAAATGTACCCCAGGAACAGCTCCGGCACTGCGGGCTGGAGTGAACACTGACAAAAACACCCAAAAACACCCCGAAAACACCCGAAATGTCAGTCAGAGAGACTCAGGACACCCAAAATCACCCAAAACCACCCAAAATCACCCCAAAAACACTCAAAAACTACTCAAAAACACCCCAAAACAACCCCAGAAACACCCAGAAACAACAAAACCACATCAAAAACACCTGAAATGTCAGTCAGAGAGACTCGAGAACCCCAAAACCACCCAAAACCACCCAAAAAACACCCAGAAACAACCCCAAAAACACCCAAATCCAACCAAAAACACCCAAAATGTCACTCAGAGAGACTCGGGACACCCAAAAACACCCAAAATCACCCAAAAAACACCCCAAAACACCCCAAAAACACTCAAAAACACCCCAAAACAACCCCAGAAACACCCAAAATGTCCCCCTGGAACAGCTCCGGCACTGCGGGCTGGAGTGAACACTGCCAAAAACACCCCAAAACACCCCGAAAACACCCGAAATGTCAGTCAGAGAGACTCGGGACACCCAAAAACACCCAAAACACCCCAAAACAACCCCAGAAACACCCAAAAACACCCCAAAACACCCGAAATGTCAGTCAGAGAGACTCGGGACACCCAGAAATACCCAAAACACCCCAAAAACACCCCAAAAACACCCCAAAAACACTCAAAAACACCCCAAAACAACCCCAAAACAACCCCAAAACCACCTAAAATGTACCCCAGGAACAGCTCCGGCACTGCGGGCTGGAGTGAACACTGACAAAAACACCCAAAAACACCCCGAAAACACCTGAAATGTCAGTCAGAGAGACTCGGGACCCCCAAAACATCCAAAAACACCCAAAATCACCCCAAAACACCCCGAAAACACCCGAAATGTCAGTCAGAGAGACTCAGGACCCCAAAAACACCCCAAAACACCCCAAAAACACCCAGAAACTGCTCAAAACCACCCCAAAACAACCACAGAAACACCCAAAAACACCCCAAAACACCCGAAATGTCAGTCAGAGACACTTGGGACCCCCAAAAACACCCAAAATCACCCCAAAACCACCTGAAATGTCAGTCGGAGACACTCAGGACACCCAAAAACACCCAAAAATGACACCAAAAACACCCCAAAACCACTCAAATCCAACCAAAAACACCCGAAATGTCAATCAGAGACACTCGGGACAACAAAAACACCCAAAAATCACCCAAAATACCCAGAAACACCCAGAAACACCCCAAAACAACCCCAGAATCATCCAAATCCAACCAAAACACCCCAAAATGTCACTCAGAGACACTCGGGACCCCCAAAAACACCCAAAAACAACCTCAGAAACACCCAAAACCACCCCAAAATCACCTTAACTACCCCCAAAAACACCCAGAAACACCCAAAATGTCAGTCAGAGACACTCGGGACCCCAAAAACACCCCAAAATCACCCCAAAAACACCCAAACCACCCAAAAACACCCGAAATGTCAGTCAGAGACACTCGGGACCCCAAAAAACACTCAGGACCTCCCCAAGCCCTCCCGGGACCCCCCCAAACCCCCCCAAGGACCCTCCAGACCCCCCGAAACCCCCCCAAATCCCCCTCAAACCCCCCAAGGACCCCCCAAATCCCCCCCAGACCCCCCAAACCCTCCCCAGGACCCCCCGAACCCCCTCAAGCCCCCCCAAATCCCCCCCAAAACCCCCTCAAACCCCCCCAGACCCCCCAAACCCTCCCCAGGATCCCCCAAATCCCCCCCAAATCCCCCCAAATCCTGAATTTCTCCCCCCAACCCCCCCCCAAACCCCCTCAACCCCCCCCAAATCACCCCCAAATCCCTCCCAGACCCCCCAAACCCTCCCCAGGACCCCCCAAAGCCCCTCAAACCCCCCCAAGGACCCCCCAAATCCCCCTCAAATCCTGAATTTCTCCCCCCAAACCCCCCCCAAACCCCCCTCAAACCCCCCAAATCACCCCCAAATCCCCCCCAAACCCTCCCCAGGACCCCCCAAATCCCCCCCAAACCCCCCCAAACCCCCCCAAATCCTGAATTTCTCCCCCCAAACCCCCCCCAAATCCCCCTCAAACCCCCCCAAGAACCCCCCAAATCACCCCCAAATCCCCCCCAGACCCCCCAAACCCTCCCCAGGACCCCCCAAATCCCCCCCAAACCCCCCTCAAACCCCCCAAAAACCCCCTCAAATCCCCCCAAACCCCCCCAAAACCCCCTCAAACCCCCCCAAGGACCCCCCAAATCACCCCCAAATCCCCCCCAAATCCCCCCCAGACCCCCCCAAATCCCCCCCAAACCCCCCAAATCCCCCCAAATCCCCCTCAAACCCCCCCAAGGACCCCCCAAATCACCCCCAAATCCCCCCAAACCCTCCCCAGGACCCCCCAAACCCCCTCAAACCCCCCAAATACCCCCCAGGACCCCCCAAATCCCCCTCAAACCCCCCCAAACCCCCCCAAATCCCCTCAAACCCCCTCAAATCCCCCCAAACCCCCCCCAAAACCCCCTCAACCCCCCCAAACCCCCCCAAATCTCCCCCAAATCCTGAATTTCTCCCCCCAACCCCCCCCCAAACCCCCTCAAACCCCCCCAAAACCCCCTCAAATCCCCCCCGGACCCCCCAAACCCTCCCCAGGACCCCCCAAATCCCCCCAAACCCCCCTCACCTGTCGGACCAGCCCCGGCAGCCCCCATAGGGGTACCTGGCCAGGTAAGCGGCGAAGAGGAAGCAGCGCTGGGTGGAAGGGCACCAAGCGCAGGGTGAGGGGGGAGCCAGGCACTCGGAGCAGCTGGAGCGGCTGCGGGAGGGGAGGAGAGACCCCCTGAGACCCCTCCCCAAAATTCGGGAGACCCCCGGAATCACCCCCAAAAAAATCCGGTTTTTTATGGACCTTCCAGGACCTTGAAAGCACTTCAGAATGGGCCAAAAAGAGCCCAAAAAGAGCCGAAAAAGCCCGAAATAAAAAAGATTTGACGATGAGACCCCTCCCCAAATTCACACCTGAGACCCCTCCCCAAAATTCGGGAACCGCCCAGAATAATCCCCAAAAAAATCCGGATTTTTATAAACCTTCCAGGACCTTAAAACCCACTCCAAAAAGCCCCAAAAGAGCCCAAAAAGCGCCAAAAAAAGCCCCCAAAAGCGCCGAAATTAAATATTTTTGAGGCTGAGACCCCTCCCCAAATTCACGCCTGAGACCCCTCCCCAAAATTCGGGAACCGCCCAGAATAATCCCAAAAAAAATATCCGGATTTTTATGTATCTTCCAGGACCTTGAAAGCACTTCAGAATGGGCCAAAAGAGCCCAAAAAGCGCCGAAAAAGCCCCAAAAAAAGTTTAGAGGCTGGGACCCCTCCCCAAATTCACACCTGAGACCCCTCCCCAAAATTTGGGAACCGCCCGGAATCACCCCCCAAAAAAATCCGGATTTTTATGGACCTTCCAGGACCTTGAAAGCACTTCAGAATGGGCCAAAAGAGCCCAAAAAAAGCCGAAAAAGCCCCGCAAAAAAGAAGTCCTGAGGCTGAGACCCCTCCCCAAATTCACACCTGAGACCCCTCCCCAAAATTCGGGAACCCCCCCGAATCACCCCCAAAAAAATCCGGTTTTTTATGGACCTTCCAGGACCTTGAAAGCACTTCAGAATGGGCCAAAAGAGCCCAAAAAGCGCCGAAAAAGCCCCCAAAAAAAGTTTAGAGCTGGGACCCCTCCCCAAATTCACACCTGAGACCCCTCCCCAAAATTCGGGAACCGCCCAAAATAATCCCCAAAAAAATCCGGTTTTTTATGGACCTTCCAGGACCTTAAAAACCACTCTAAAAAGACCCAAAACAGCCCAAAAATGCCCCAAAAATAGCCCCAAAAAGCGCCGAAATCAAATATTTTTGAGGCTAAGACCCCTCCCCAAATTCACACCTGAGACCCCTCCCCAAAATTCGAGAGATTCCCGGAATTACCCCCAAAAAAATCCGGTTTTTTTATGGACCTTCCAGGACCTTAAAACCACTCCAAAAAGCCCCAAAAAAGCCCAAAAATGCCCCAAAAAGCGCCGAAATTAAAAAGTTTTGAGGCTGAGACCCCTCCCCAAATTCACACCTGAGACCCCTCCCCAAAATTCGAGAGATTCCCGGAATCACCCCCTAAAAAAATCCGGATTTTTATGGACCTTCCAGGACCTTAAAACCACTCCAAAAAGACCCAAAACAGCCCAAAAATGCCCCAAAAAGCGCCGAAATTAAATATTTTTGAGGCTGAGACCCCTCCCCAAATTCACACCTGAGACCCCTCCCCAAAATTCGGGAACCGCCCGGAATAATCCCCCAAAAAATCCGGTTTTTTATAAACCTTCCAGGACCTTAAAAACTACTCCAAAAAGCCCCAAAAAAGCCCAAAAATGCCCCAAAAAGCGCCGAAATTAAAAAGTTTTGAGGTTGAGACCCCTCCCCAAATTCACGCCTGAGACCCCTCCCCAAAATTCGGGAGACCCCCGGAATCACCCCCCAAAAAAATCCGGATTTTTATGGACCTTCCAGGACCTTAAAAGCACTTCAGAACGGGCCAAAAGAGCCAAAAAAGCACCGAAAATGCCCCCAAAAAAGTTTAGAGCTGGGACCCCTCCCCAAATTCACACCTGAGACCCCTCCCCAAAATTCGGGAGACCCCCGGAATCACCCCCAAAAAAATCCCGTTTTTTTATGGACCTTCCAGGACCTTGAAAGCACTTCAGAATGGGCCAAAAGAGCCCAAAAAGCCCCAAAAAGCGCCGAAATTAAAAAGTTTTGAGGCTGAGACCCCTCCCCAAATTCACACCTGAGACCCCTCCCCAAAATTCGGGAGACCCCCGGAACCACCCCCAAAAAATCCGTATTCTTATAAACCTTCCAGGACCTTAAAACTCCCAAAAATAGGTAAAAAAATGACAACCATTAAAAAATAAAAATCACAAAAAAATCACAAAAAAAATGATAAAAGAATGACAAAAAAAAAACCCCAAAATTACACAAAAAATCACCAAAAAACAAAAAAAAATAATTTAAAAAAAGACTAAAAAATGAAAAAAAATCATAAAAAAATAATAAAAAAATCACCCAAAAAAATCACCAAAAACACAAAGAAAATCATAAAAAAGTAATGAAAAAAGTCACGAAAAAATCACAAAAAAATCATAAAAAGTCATTAAAAAGTCATAAAAAATCACAAAAAACACCAAAAAAAAAAATCAGAAAAAAGCCACAAAAAATCACGGAAAAACCACGAAATAAATAATTTTAAAAATCACCAAAAAAAATCAATAAAATCAGAAAAAAATCAGAAAAAAGTCATAAAAAATCACAAAAAACCCCACAAAAAACCCCAGAAAAATCACAAAAAAATGACAAAAAAATGAGCAAAATTTGACAAAAAAATCACCAAAAAATCAGAAAAAACCCCACAAAAAACCACAGAAAAATCACAAAAAATGACCAAAAAATGATGAAATAAATCACAAAAAAATCACAAAAAAATCACAAAAAAATCAGAAAAAAATCCCAAAAAAGTCCCAAAAAATCACAGAAAAATCGCCAAAAATCACCAAAAAAATCACAGAAAAATCACAAAAAAATGACAAAGAATCACAAAAAAAATCACAAAAAATGACCAAAAAATGACCAAAAAAAATCACAAAAAACCCCGCAAAAAGATCAGAAAAAATCAGAAAAAAATCACAGAAAAATCACAAAAAACCCACCAAAAAAATCACAAAAAGTGACCAAAAAATGATAAAAAATCACAAAATATCACAAAAAAATCACAAAAAAACCACAAAAAAATCACAGAAAAATGACCAAAAAATGAGAAAAAATCACCAAAAAATCACAAAAAAATCTCGAAAAAATCACAAAAAAACCCACAAAAAAATGACCAAAAAATGAGGAAAAAATCACCAAAAAATCACAAAAAAATCTCGAAAAAATCACAAAAAATCCACAAAAAATGACCAAAAAATGACAAAAAAATCACAAAAAATCACAAAAAAATCACAAAAAATTCACCCAAAAATCACAAAAAAATGACCAAAAAATGATGCAAAATCACCAAAAAAAAACCCCCAAAAATCAGAAAAAAATCCCCAAAAATTCAGAAAAAAATCCCCAAAAAATCCCCAAAAAATCGAAAAAAAATCAGAAAAAACCCAATAAAAATCCCCAAAAAATCCGAAAAAAATCCCGAAAAATTCCCCAAAATTCCCAAAATCCCCGGAATTCTCCCCAAATTCCCAGAGCCCCCCCAAAGCTCACCTGCTGCAGGGTGGGGGGCACTTTTGGGGGTCCCTGACGGCGCTTCCATCCCTCCCTCGTCGGCTGCAGACGAAGTCGCCGCGTTTGGAGTCGGGGGGTCCCAGGGTTTGCCACTCACAAAAAGGGTCCTGGAATGAATTGGGGAGGGGGAAATTTGGGGAGGGGTCACACTCAGAATATCAGAAAAAAATAAATTCTGGAGATGCAAAAAACAACAAAAATTCCACCCCAAAAAATCATATTTTAAATGCCCAAAATTCCCATTTAAAATCCAAAAAAATCCCTTTAAAATGGCCAAAATTCCCCCCAAAAATCCCATTTAAACTCCCCAAAATTCCCTTTTAAAATCCCAAAAGTTTCCCCTTAAAAATCCCCAAAATTCCCATTTAAAATCCCCAAAAATCCCTTTAAAAATCCCCAAAATTCCCCTTTAAAATCCCCAAAAATCCCTTCAAAATCCCCACAATTCCCGTTAAAAATCCCCTTCAAAATCCCTTTCAAAATCCCCAAAATTCTCCTTTAAAATCCCATTTAAAATCCCCAAAATTCCCCCCAAAAATCCAATTTAAACTCCCCAAAATCCCGTTTAAAAGCCAAAAAAATCCCCTTTAAAATCCCCAAAATTCCCCCCAAAAATCCCCTTTAAAATCCCAAAAATTCCCCCCAAAAATCCCATTTAAACTCCCCAAAATTCCCCTTTAAAATCCCAAAAATTCCCCTTTAAAATCCCATTTAAACTCCCCAAAATTCCCCTTTAAAATCCCCAAAATTCCCCCCAAAAATCCCATTTAAACTCCCCAAAATTCCCTTTTAAAGTCCCAAAATCCCATTTTAAATCCCCAAAATTTACCCCAAAAATCCCCTTTAAACTCCCCAAAATTCCCCTTTTAAAACCCCCAAAATTCCCCTTTAAATCCCCAAATTCCCATTTAAAATCCAAAAAAATCCCTTTAAAATGGCCAAAATTCCCCCAAAAATCCCCTTTAAACTCCCAAAAATTCCCCTTTAAAATCCCAAAAATTCCCCCCAAAAATCCCATTTAAACTCCCAAAAATTCCCCCCAAAATCCCATTTAAACTCCCCAAAATTCCCCTTTAAAATCCCCAAAATTCCCCCCAAAAATCCCATTTAAACTCCCCAAAATTCCCCTTTAAAATCCCAAAAATTCCCCCCAAAAATCCCCTTTAAACCCCCAAAATTCCCCTTTAAAATCCCCAAAATTCCCCCCAAAATTCCCATTTAAACTCCCCAAAATTCCCCTTTAAAATCCCAAAAATTCCCCCCAAAAATCCCATTTAAACTCCCCAAAATTCCCCTTTCAAATCCCCAAAATTCCCCCCAAAAATCCCATTTAAACTCCCCAAAATTCCCCCCAAAAATCCCAAAAATTCCCCCCAAAAATCCCATTTAAACTCCCCAAAATTCCTCTTTAAAATCCCCAAAAATCCCTTTAAAAATCCCATTTAAACTCCCCAAAATTCCCCTTTAAAATCCCCAAAATTCCCATTTAAAATCCCCAAAATCCCCTTTAAAATCCCATTTTATATCCCCAAAATTCCCCCCAAAAAATCCCATTTAAACTCCCCAAAATCCCATTTTAAATCCCCAAAATTCCCCAAAATTCCCCTTTAAAATCCCCAAAATTCCCATTTAAAATCCCCAAAATTTGCCTTTAAAATCCCCCCTAAAATTCCCCTTTAAAACCCCAAATCCCCTTTAAATCCCAATTAAATCTCATTTAAATCCAATTTAACCCCCCAGACCCCCCAAATCCCAATTAAACCCCAATTAAATCCCATTAAACCCCAATTAAACCACATTTAACCCCCCCAAATCCCAATTAAATCCCAATTAAACCAAATTAAATCCCATTTAACCCCCCCAAATCCCAATCAAACCCCAATTAAATCCCAATTAAATCCCAATTAAACCCCAATTAAACCCCATTTAACCCCCCCAAATCCCAATTAAACCCCAATTAAACCCAATCAAACCCCAATTAACCCCCAATTAACCCCCCCAAATCCCAATTAAATCCCAATTAACCCCCAATTAAACCCCATTTAACCCCTCCAAATCCCAATTAAATCCCAATTAAACCAATTAAACCCCCCAAATCCCAATTAAACCCCAATTAAACCCCAATTAAACCCCATTAAACCCCCCCAATCCCAATTAAATCCCAATCCCAATTAAACCCCATTAAACCCCAATTAAACCCCATTTAAACCCCATTAAACCCCAATTAAACCCCCCCAAATCCCAATTAAATCCCAATTAAACCAAATTAACCCCCCCAAACCCCAATTAAACCCCAATTAACCCCAATTAAACCCCAATTACACCAAATTAAAACCCATTTAACCCCAACTAAACCCCAATTAAATCCCAATTAAACCCCAATTAAACCCAATTAAATCCCAATTAAATCCCATTTAACCCCCCAAATCCCAATTAAATCCCAATTAAACCCCATTTAACCCCCCAAATCCCAATTAAACCCCAAACAAACCCCAATTAAACCCCCCAAAACCCCCCCAAATCCCAATTAAATCCCAATTAAATCCCAATTAAACCCCAACTAAACCCCAATTAAACCCGAATTAAACGCCATTAAATCCCCCCAACCCTCCCAAATCCCAATTAAATCCCAATTAAACCCCCCCAACACCCCCCAAATCCCAAATAAACCCCAATTAAACCCCAATTAAACCCCAATTAAATCCCAACTAAACCCCATCAAACCCCCCCAAACCCCATTAACCCCCCCAAATCCCAATTAAACCAAATCAAACCCCAATTAAACCCCAATTAAACCAAATTAAACCCCATTAATCCCCCCAAATCCCAATCAAACCCCATTTAACCCCCCCAAATCCCAATTAAACCCCAATTAAACCCCCCCAAACCCCCCCAAATCCCAATTAAACCCCAATTAAATCCCAATTAAACCCCATTAAACCCCAATAAAACCCCATTTAAACCCCATTTAACCCCCCCAAACCCCAATTAAACCTCAATTAAACCCATTTAACCCCCCCAAACCCCAATTAAAACCCAATTAATCCCAATTAAACCCCAATTACACCAAATTAAAACCCACTTAACCCCCACTAAACCCCAATTAAATCCCAATTAACCCCCAATTAAACCCCATTAAACCCCAATTAAACCCAAATTAAACCCCCCCAAATCCCAATTAAACCCCAATCAAACCCCAATTAACCCCCCCAAACCCCAATTAAACCCCAATTAACCCCCATTTAACCCCCCCAAACCCCAATTAAACCCCAATTAAACCAAATCAAACCCCAATTAAACCCAATTAAATCCCAATTAAACCCCAATTAAACCCAATCAAACCCAAATTAACCCCCAATTAACCCCCCCAAATCCCAATTAAACCCCAATTAATCCCAATTAAACCCCATTTAACCCCCCCAAATCCCAATTAAACCCCATTTAACCCCCCAAAATCCCAATTAAATCCCAATTAAACCCCAATTAAACCCCAATTAAATCCCAATTAAACCCCAATTAAACCCCAATTAAACCCCATTTAAACCCCAGTTAAACCCCATGAAACCCCAATTAAATCCCAATTAAACCCCATTAAACCCCCCCAAATCCCAATTAAACCCCAATTAAACACCCATTAAACCCCAATTAAACCCCAATTAAACACCCATTAAACCCCAATTAAACCCCATTTAACCCCCCCAAACCCCAATTAAACCCCAATTAAACCCCATTAAACCCCCCCAATCCAAATTAAATCCCAATCCCAATTAAACCCCATTAAGCCCCAATTAAACCCCATTTAAACCCCAATCAAACCCCAATTAAACCCCAATTAAACCCCAATCAAATCCCATTTAACCCCCCCAAATCCCAATTAAACCCAATCAAACCCCAATTAAACCCCAATTAAACCCCAATTAAATCCCAATTAAATCCAAATTAAATCCCATTTAAGCCCCCAAATCCCAATTAAATCGCAATTAAATCGCAATTAAACACCATTAAATCCCAATTAAACCCCATTTAAACCCCAATTAAACCCCAATTAAACCCCCCAGACCCCCCCAAATCCCAATTAAACCCCAATTAAACCCCAATTCAAATCCCAATTAAACCCCAATCAAACCCCATTAAACCCCAATTAAATCCCAATTAAATCCCAATTAAACCCCATTTAACCCCAATTAAACCCCAATTAAACCAAATCAAACCCCAATTAAACCCAATTAAATCCCAATTAAACCCCAATTAAACCAAATCAAACCCAAATTAACCCCCAATTAACCCCCCCAAATCCCAATTAAACCCCAATTAAACCCAATCAAACCCAAATTAACCCCCAATCAACCCCCCCAAATCCCAATTAAACCCCAATTAATCCAAATTAAACCCCATTTAACCCCCCCAAATCCCAATTAAACCCCATTTAACCCCCCAAAATCCCAATTAAATCCCAATTAAATCCCAATTAACCCCAATTAAACCCCAATAAACCCCAATTAAACCCCAATTAACCCCCAATTAACCCCTCCCAACCCCCATTAACCCCTTGCTCCCCGCTGACCCCTGCGCAGCTGCGGCAGTCGCGGTGTTCCTCGCACAGGACGCAATTCTGGGGGTGCAGAACCAACCTGGGACCCCCGAAAGTTCCAGAACCTTCCGGATGGGAACAGGGGGAGGCGGAATTTGGGGAGGGGGCTCGGGAAAGGCAGGAGGAGCTGGGGGGGCACCACCCACACCCCAAATCTGCCAGGCAGGAGAGGCACGAGGGGCGCCCGGGGCAGCTCCCAGGGGGACCCCGGAATGGCTCCAGGAAAAAAAAGGAGATTTCCTGCAGGGGAAAAATGGGAATTTTGGGGAAATTTGGGAATTTTTGGGGGGGAAATGGAGATTTGGAGGGAAAAAAAAGAAAAAAAATTGGTTAAAATTGCACTGAAATAGCCCCAAAATTCCCAATAAATCCCAAAAAAAATTCCCATAAATTCCCCCCAAAAATTCCTGATAAATTCCCAAAAAATCCCAAAAAATCCCCAAATAAATTCCCCAAAAAAATCCCCTAAAAATCCCAAAAAAATCCCCAAAAATCCCAAAAAATCCCCTAAAAATCCCAAAAAAATCCCCAATAAATCCCAAATAAATTCCCCCAAAAAATCCCCTAAAAATCCCCAAGAATCCCAAAAAAATCTCCAATAAATCCACAAAAATTCCCCAAGAAATCCCCTAAAAATCCCAAAAAAATCCCCAAAAATCCAAAAAAATCCCCTAAAAATCCCAAAAAAATCCCCAAAAATCCCCTAAAAATCCCCCCAAAAAATCCCCAAAAATCCCCTAAAAATCCCCAATAAATCCCAAAAAATCCCCAATAAATCCACAAAAAATCCCCAAAAAAAGCCCAAAAAAATCCCCTAAATATTCCAAAAAAATTCCCAATAAATTCCAAATCATTTCCCTGGGAATGTTGCGGATGGGAACAGGGGGAGGCGGAATTTGGGGAGGGGGCTCGGGAAAGGCAGGAGGAGCTGGGGGGGCACCACCCACACCCCAAATCTGCCAGGCAGGAGAGGCACGAGGGGCGCCCGGGGCAGCTCCCGGGGGGACCCCGGAATGGCTCCAGGAAAAAAAAGGAGATTTCCTGGAGGGGAAAAATGGGAATTTTGGGGAAATTTGGGAATTTTGGGGGGGAAATGGGAAAAAAAAGAAAAAAAATTGGTTAAAATTGCACTGAAATAGCCCCAAAATTCCCAATAAATCCGAAAAAATATTCCCATAAATTGCCCCCAAAAATTCCTGATAAATTCCCAAAAAATCCCCAATAAATCCCAAATAAATTCCCCAAAAATCCCAAAAAAATCCCCTAAAAAGCCCAAAAAAAACCCAAATAAATTCCCCAAAAAATCCCCTAAAAATCCCCCCAAAAAATCCCAAAAAAATCCCAAAAAAATCCCCAAAAAATCCCCAATAAATCCACAAAAATTCCCCAAGAAATCCCCTAAAAATCCCACAAAAATCCCCTAAAAATTCCCAAAAAATTTCTTAAAAAATCCCAAAAAATCCCAAAAAATGCCAAAAAATTCCCCAAAAATCCCCATAAAAACCCCCCAAAAATCCCAAAAAAATCCCCAATAAATCCACAAAAAATCCCCTAAAAATCCCAAAAAATCCCCTAAAAATCCCCAAAAAATCCCCAAAAAATCCCAAAAAATCCCCAAAAATTCCCAAAAAAATCCCCAATAAATCCACAAAAAATCCCAAAAAAAGCCCAAAAAAATCCCCTAAATATTCCAAAAAAATTCCCAATAAATTCCAAATCATTTCCCTGGGAATGTTGCGGATGGGAACAGGGGGAGGCGGAATTTGGGGAGGGGGCTCGGGAAAGGCAGGAGGAGCTGGGGGGGCACCACCCACACCCCAAATCTGCCAGGCAGGAGAGGCACGAGGGGCGCCCGGGGCAGCTCCCGGGGGGACCCCGGAATGGCTCCAGGAAAAAAAAGGAGATTTCCTGCAGGGGAAAAATGGGAATTTTGGGGAAATTTGGGAATTTGGGGGGGGGAAATGGGGAAAAAAAAGAAAAAAAATTGGTTAAAATTGCACTGAAATAGCCCCAAAATTCCCAATAAATCCGAAAAAAAATTCCCATAAATTCCCCCCAAAAATTCCTGATAAATTCCCAAAAAATCCCCAATAAATCCCAAATAAATTCCCCAAAAAATCCCCTAAAAATCCCCCCAAAAAATCCCCAAAAATCCCAAAAAATCCCCTAAAAATCCCAAAAAAATCCCCAATAAATCCACAAAAAATCCCCTAAAAATCCCCTAAAAATCCCCTAAAAATCCCAAAAAAATCCCAAAAAAATCCCAAAAAACCCCCTAAAAAGCCCAAAAAAATCCCAAAAAAAATCCCAAAAAATCCCCTAAAAATCCCAAAAAAATCCCCAATAAATCCACAAAAAATCCCCTAATAATCCCAAAAAATCCCCTAATAATCTCAAAAAATCCCCTAAAAATCCCAAAAAATCCCCTAAAAATCCCAAAAAAATCCCCAATAAATCCCAAATAAATTCCCCCAAAAAATCCCCTAAAAATCCCAAAAAAATCCCCAATAAATCCACAAAAAATCCCCAATAAATCCACAAAAAATCACAAAAAATCCCCTAAAAATCCCAAAAAAATCCCCAATAAATCCACAAAAAAATCCCAAAAAAAGCCCAAAAAAATCCCCTAAATATTCCAAAAAAATTCCCAATCAATTCCAAATGATTTCCCTGGGAATGTTGCGGATGGGAACAGGGGGAGGCGGAATTTGGGGAGGGGGCTCGGGAAAGGCAGGAGGAGCTGGGGGGGCACCACCCACACCCCAAATCTGCCAGGCAGGAGAGGCACGAGGGGCGCCCGGGGCAGCTCCCGGGGGGACCCCGGAATGGCTCCAGGAAAAAAAAGGAGATTTCCTGGAGGGGAAAAATGGGAATTTTGGGGAAATTTGGGAATTTTGGGGGGGGAAATGGGGAAAAAAAAGAAAAAAAATTGGTTAAAATTGCACTGAAATAGCCCCAAAATTCCCAATAAATCCAAAAAGAAATTCCCATCAATTCCCCCCAAAAATTCCTGATAAATTCCAAAAAAATCCCCATTAAAACCCAAATAAATTCCCCAAGAAATCAGCCTAAAAATCCCCAAAAAATACCCAAAAAATCCCAAAAAATCCCCCAAAAATCCCAAAAAAATCCCCTAAAAATCCCAAAAAATCCCCTAAAAATCCCAAAAAAATCCCCAATAAATCCCAAATAAATTCCCCAAGAAATCCCCTAAAAATCCCAAAAAAAATCCCCAAAAAATCCCAAAAAATCCCCTAAAAAGCCCAAAAAAATCCCCAATAAATCCCAAATAAATTCCCCAAAAATCCCCTAAAAATCCCCCCAAAAAATCCCCAAAAATCCCAAAAAATCCCCTAAAAAGCCCAAAAAAATCCCCAAAAAATCCCAAATAAGTTCCCCAAGAAATCCCCTAAAAATCAAAAAAAAATCCCCAAAAATCCCAAATAAATTCCCCAAAAAATCCCCTAAAAATCCTCCCAAAAAATCCCCTAAAAAGCCCAAAAAAATCCCCAATAAATCCCCAATAAATTCCCCAAAAAATCCCCTAAAAATCCCAAAAAATCCCCTAAAAATCCCAAAAAAATCCCCAATAAATCCACAAAAAATCCCAAAAAAAGCCCAAAAAAAATCCCCTAAATATTCCAAAAAAATTCCCAATAAATTCCAAATCATTTCCCTGGGAATGTTGCGGATGGGAACAGGGGGAGGCGGAATTTGGGGAGGGGGCTCGGGAAAGGCAGGAGGAGCTGGGGGGGCACCACCCACACCCCAAATCTGCCAGGCAGGAGAGGCACGAGGGGCGCCCGGGGCAGCTCCCGGGGGGACCCCGGAATGGCTCCAGGAAAAAAAAGGAGATTTCCTGCAGGGGAAAAATGGGAATTTTGGGGAAATTTGGGAATTTTGGGGGGGGAAATGGGAAAAAAAAGAAAAAAAATTGGTTAAAATTGCACTGAAATAGCCCCAAAATTCCCAATAAATCCGAAAAAAAATTCCCATAAATTCCCCCCAAAAATTCCTGATAAATTCACAAAAAATCCCCAAGAAATCCCAAATAAATTCCCCAAGAAATCAGCCTAAAAATCCCAAAAAAATCCACAAAAATCCCAAAAAATCCCAAAAAAATCCCCTAAAAATCCCAAAAAAATCCCCAATAAATCCCAAATAAATTCCCCAAAAAATCCCCTAAAAATCCCAAAAAAATCCACAAAAAATCCCAAAAAATCCCCTAAAAATCCCCTAAAAATCCCAAAAAATCCCCTAAAAATCCCAAAAAAATCCCCTAAAAATCCCCAAAAAATCCCCAATAAATCCCAAATAAATTCCCCAAAAAATCCCCTAAAAATCCCAAAAAAATCCAAAAAAATCCCCAATAAATCCCAAATAAATTCCCTAAAAATCCCCCCAAAAAATCCCCAAAAAATCCCAAAAAGTCCCCTAAAAATCCCAAAAAAATCCCCAATAAATCCACAAAAAATCCCAAAAAAAGCCCAAAAAAAATCCCCTAAATATTCCAAAAAAATTCCCAATAAATTCCAAATCATTTCCCTGGGAATGTTGCGGATGGGAACAGGGGGAGGCGGAATTTGGGGAGGGGGCTCGGGAAAGGCAGGAGGAGCTGGGGGGGCACCACCCACACCCCAAATCTGCCAGGCAGGAGAGGCACGAGGGGCGCCCGGGGCAGCTCCCGGGGGGACCCCGGAATGGCTCCAGGAAAAAAAAGGAGATTTCCTGCAAGGGAAAAATGGGAATTTTGGGGAAATTTAGGAATTTTGGGGGGGGGAATGGGAAAAAAAAGAAAAAAAATTGGTTAAAATTGCACTGAAATAGCCCCAAAATTCCCAATAAATCCGAAAAAATATTCCCATAAATTCCCCCCAAAAATTCCTGATAAAATCCCAGAAAATCCCCAATAAATCCCAAATAAATTCCCCAAAAATCCCCTAAAAATCCCAAAAAAAAATCCCCAAAAATCCCAAAAAATCTCCTAAAAAGCCCAAAAAAATCCCCAATAAATCCCGAATAAATTCCCCAAGAAATCCCCTAAAAATCCAAAAAAAATCCCCAAAAATCCCAAAAAATCCCCTAAAAAGCCCAAAAAAATCTCCAATAAATCCACAAAAATTCCCCAAGAAATCCCCTAAAAATCCCAAAAAAATCCCCAAAAATCCCAAAAAATCCCCTAAAAATCCCAAAAAAATCCCCAATAAATCCCAAATAAATTCCAAAAAAAAATCCCCAAAAAATCCCAAAAAATCCCCTAAAAATCCAAAAAAAATCCCCAAAAATCCCAAATAAATTCCCCAAGAAATCCCCTAAAAAGACCAAAAAAATCCCCAATAAATCCCGAATAAATTCCCCAAGAAATCCCAAAAAAATCCCCAATAAATCCCAAAAAAATCCCCAATAAATCCACAAAAAATCCCAAAAAAATCCACAAAAAATCCCAAAAAAATCCCCAATAAATCCCCAAAAAATCCCAAAAAATCCCCTAAAAATCCCAAAAAAATCCCCAATAAATCCCCAAAAAATCCCAAAAAAAGCCCAAAAAAATCCCCTAAATACTCCAAAAAAATTCCCAATAAATTCCAAATGATTTCCCTGGGAATGTTGCGGATGGGAACAGGGGGAGGCGGAATTTGGGGAGGGGGCTCGGGAAAGGCAGGAGGAGCTGGGGGGGCACCACCCACACCCCAAATCTGCCAGGCAGGAGAGGCACGAGGGGCGCCCGGGGCAGCTCCCGGGGGGACCCCGGAATGGCTCCAGGAAAAAAAAGGAGATTTCCTGCAGGGGAAAAATGGGAATTTTGGGGAAATTTGGGAATTTTGGGGGGGGAAATGGGGAAAAAAAAGAAAAAAAATTGGTTAAAATTGCACTGAAATAGCCCCAAAATTCCCAATAAATCCGAAAAAAAATTCCCATAAATTCCCCCCAAAAATTCCTGATAAAATCCCCAATAAATCCCAAATAAATTCCCCAAGAAATCCCCTAAAAATCCCCCCAAAAAATCCCCTAAAAATCCCAAAAAATCCCCTAAAAATCCACAAAAAATCCCCAATAAATCCCAAATAAATTCCCCAAAAAATTCCCTAAAAATCCCCCCAAAAAATCCCCAAAAATCCCAAAAAATGCCCTAAAAATCCCAAAAAAATCCCCTAAAAATCCCCAAAAAATCCCCAATAAATCCCAAATAAATTCCCCAAAAAATCCCCTAAAAATCTCAAAAAAATCCAAAAAAATCCCCAATAAATCCACAAAAAATTCCCTAAAAATCCCAAAAAAATCCCCAATAAATCCACAAAAAATCCACAAAAAATCCACAAAAAATCCCAAAAAAAGCCCAAAAAAATCCCCTAAATACTCCAAAAAAATTCCCAATAAATTCCAAATGATTTCCCTGGGAATGTTGCGGATGGGAACAGGGGGAGGCGGAATTTGGGGAGGGGGCTCGGGAAAGGCAGGAGGAGCTGGGGGGGCACCACCCACACCCCAAATCTGCCAGGCAGGAGAGGCACGAGGGGCGCCCGGGGCAGCTCCCGGGGGGACCCCGGAATGGCTCCAGGAAAAAAAAGGAGATTTCCTGGAGGGGAAAAATGGGAATTTTGGGGAAATTTGGGAATTTTGGGGGGGGAAATGGGAAAAAAAAGAAAAAAAATTGGTTAAAATTGCACTGAAATAGCCCCAAAATTCCCAATAAATCCGAAAAAAAATTCCCATAAATTCCCCCCAAAAATTCCTGATAAATTCCCAAAAAATCCCCAAGAAATCCCAAATAAATTCCCCAAAAATCCCAAAAAATCCCCTAAAAATCCCCTAAAAATCCCCTAAAAATCCCCAAGAAATCCCAAATAAATTCCCCAAGAAATCCCCTAAAAATCCCCCAAAAAAATCCCAAAAAATCCCAAAAAATCCCCTAAAAATCCACAAAAAATCCCCAATAAATCCCAAAAAATCCCCTAAAAATCCCAAAAGAATCCCCAATAAATCCACAAAAAATCCCCTAAAAATCCCCCCAAAAAATCCCAAAAAAATCCCCAATAAATCCACAAAAAATCCCAAAAAAATCCACAAAAAATCCCCAAAAAATCCAAATAAATCCCCAATAAATCCCCAATAAATTCCCCAAAAAATCCCCTAAAAATCCCAAAAAATCCCCTAAAAATCCCAAAAAAATCCCCAATAAATCCACAAAAAATCCCAAAAAAAGCCCAAAAAATCCCATTTAAATCCCCTAAAAATCCCAAAAAATCCCCTAAAAATTCTCAAAAAATTCCCAATAAATTCCAAATGATTTCCCTGGGAATGTTGCGGATGGGAACAGGGGGAGGCGGAATTTGGGGAGGGGGCTCGGGAAAGGCAGGAGGAGCTGGGGGGGCACCACCCACACCCCAAATCTGCCAGGCAGGAGAGGCACGAGGGGCGCCCGGGGCAGCTCCCGGGGGGACCCCGGAATGGCTCCAGGAAAAAAAAGGAGATTTCCTGCAGGGGAAAAATGGGAATTTTGGGGAAATTTGGGAATTTTGGGGGGGGAAATGGGAAAAAAAAGAAAAAAAATTGGTTAAAATTGCACTGAAATAGCCCCAAAATTCCCAATAAATCCGAAAAAAAATTCCCATCAATTCCCCCCAAAAATTCCTGATAAATTCCCAAAAAATCCCCAAGAAATCCCAAATAAATTCCCCAAAAAATCCCCTAAAAATCCCAAAAAAATCCCCAAAAAATCCTAAAAAATCCCCTAAAAAGCCCAAAAAAATCCCCAATAAATCCCAAATAAATTCCCCAAGAAATCCCCTAAAAATCCCAAAAAAATCCCCAAAAAATCCCAAAAAATCCCCTAAAAATCCCAAAAAATCCAAATAAATCCCAAATAAATTCCCCAAAATATCCCCTAAAAATCCAAAAAAAATCCCAAAAAATCCCCCCAAAAAATCCCCTAAAAATCCCAAAAAAATCCCCAATAAATCCACAAAAAATCCCCTAAAAATCCCCAAAAAATCCCCAAAAAATCCCCTAAAAATCCACAAAAAATCCCAAAAAAATCCCCTAAAAATCCCCTAAATATTCCAAAAAAATTCCCAATAAATTCCAAATCATTTCCCTGGGAATGTTGCGGATGGGAACAGGGGGAGGCGGAATTTGGGGAGGGGGCTCGGGAAAGGCAGGAGGAGCTGGGGGGGCACCACCCACACCCCAAATCTGCCAGGCAGGAGAGGCACGAGGGGCGCCCGGGGCAGCTCCCGGGGGGACCCCGGAATGGCTCCAGGAAAAAAAAGGAGATTTCCTGCAAGGGAAAAATGGGAATTTTGGGGAAATTTGGGAATTTTGGGGGAGGAAATGGGAAAAAAAAGAAAAAAAATTGGTTAAAATTGCACTGAAATAGCCCCAAAATTCCCAATAAATCTGAAAAGAAATTCCCATAAATTCCCCCCAAAAATTCCTGATAAATTCCCAAAAAATCCCCAATAAATCCCAAATAAATTCCCCAAAAAATCCCCTAAAAATCCCCAAAAAATCCCCAATAAATCCCAAAAAAATTCCCCAAGAAATCCCCTAAAAATCCCCCAAAAAAATCCCCAAAAATCCCAAAAAATCCCCTAAAAATCCCAAAAAAATCCCAAAAAAATCCCACAAAATCTCCTAAAAATCCCAAAAAAATCCCCAATAAATCCACAAAAAATCCCCAATAAATCCACAAAAAATCCCAAAAAAAGCCCAAAAAAATCCCCTAAATATTCCAAAAAAATTCCCAATAAATCCCAAATCATTTCCCTGGGAATGTTGCGGATGGGAACAGGGGGAGGCGGAATTTGGGGAGGGGGCTCGGGAAAGGCAGGAGGAGCTGGGGGGGCACCACCCACACCCCAAATCTGCCAGGCAGGAGAGGCACGAGGGGCGCCCGGGGCAGCTCCCGGGGGGACCCCGGAATGGCTCCAGGAAAAAAAAGGAGATTTCCTGCAGGGGAAAAATGGGAATTTTGGGGAAATTTGGGAATTTTGGGGGGGAAATGGGAATTTTGGGGGGGAAATGGGAATTTGGAGGGGGGAATGGGAAAGAAAATGAAAAAAATTGGGTTAAAATTGCTTAAAATGGCACCAAAATTCCAAATAAATTCCTCCCAAAAATTGGTAAAAAATCCCAAAAAATCCCCTAAAAATTCCCAAAAAAATCCCCCAAAATTCCCAAGAAATTCCTGATAAATCCCCAATAAATTAAAAAAAAAATGCCAAAAAAAATCCCCTAAAAATTCCCAAAGAATCCTTGAAAAATTCCCCAAAAATTCCTGATAAATCCCCAATAAATCTCAAAAAAATTCTCAAAAAATTCCCAAAATATCCCCCCAAAATTTCCAGTGTGTTCCCTAAAAATTCCCAATAAATCCCCAATAAATCCCAAATAAATTCCCAATAATTTCCCAAAAATCCCCGAAAAATTCCCAAAAAATCCCCAAAAAAATCCCCAAAAATTCCCAAAATTCAGCCCCCAAAGGAATCCAGGAAAAGGAGAAAAAAATGGAATTTTGGGGGGGAATTGGGAATTTTGGGGTGGAAATGGGGATTTGGAGGGGTTTGGAGGTAAAAAAAAGAAAAGAATTGGTTAAAATTGCTTAAAATGGCACTGAAATAGCCCTGAAATTGCCCATTAATTCCAAAAAAATTCCCAAAAAATTCCTAAGATATTGCCTAAAGATTAAAAAAAAAATTCCCAAAAAAATCGCCCAAAAATCCCCCAAAATTCCCAAAAAATCCCTGAGAAATTCCCAAAAAAATCCCCTAAAAATTCCCAATAAATCCCTGATAAATTCCCCATAAATCCCCCCCAAAATTCCAAAATATTCCCAAAAAATCCCCAATGAATCCCCGATAAATTCCAAAAGAATCCCCAAAAAATCCCTGATAAACTCCAAAAAAATTTCCCCAAAAAATCCCGAAATTCAGGCCCCCAAAAGAATCCAGGAAAAGGAGGAAAAAAACGGAATTTGGGGAAAAATGGGAATTTTGGGGGGAATATTGGGAGTTTTGGGGGGAATTGGGAATTTGGGGTGGAAATGGGGATTTGGAGGGGTTTGGAGGGAAAAAAAAAGAAAATAATTTCTTAAAATTGCTTAAAATGGCACCAAAATAGCCCTGAAATTCCCCATTAATTAAAAAAAAATTCCCCAAAAAATTCCAAAAATATTCCCTAAAGATTAAAAAAAAAATTCCCAAAAAATTCTCCAAAATTCCCCCAAAAATCCCTAAGAAATTCCCAAAAAATCCCAAAATATTCCCTAAAGATTAAAAAAAAAATTCCCAAAAAAATCGCCCAAAAATCCCCCAAAATTCCCAAAAAATCCCTGAGAAATTCCCAAAAAAATCCCCGAGAAATTCCCAAAAAAATCCCCTAAAAATTCCCAATAAGTCCTCAATAAAACCCCAATAAATTCCTGAGAAATCCCCCCAAAAATCCCCAAATATTCCCAAATATTCCCAAAAATTTCCTGAAATTCAGCCCCCAAAAGAATCCAGGAAAAGGAAGAAAAAACGGAATTTGGGGAAAAATGGGAATTTGGGGGGGGAAATGGGAATTTTTGGTGGAAATGGGGATTTGGAGGGGTTTGGAGGGAAAAAAAAAAGAAAAAAATTGGTTAAAATTGCTTAAAATGGCACCAAAATTCCCCATAAATTCCCCCCAAAAAATCCCCTAAAAATTCCAAAAAATTCCCCCAAAAATTCCCAAAAACTCCCCAAAAAATGCCAAAAATTTCCCAAAAAATCCCCAAAAAATCCCCTAAAAATTCCCAAAAAATTCCCAAAAAATCCCAAAAAAATCCCAAGAAATTCCAAAAAAGTCCCAAAAAATCCCCTAAAAATTCCCAAAAAATCCCCCAAAAATCCTCTAAAAATTCCCAAAAAATTCTCAAAAAAATCCCCAAAAATCCCCAAAAAATTCCCTAAAAATCCCCCAAAAATTCCCAAAAAAATCCCCTAAAAATCCCTGAAAAATCCACAATAAACCCCCCAAAAATTCTCAAAAACTCAAAAAAGAATTCTCAAAAAATCCCAAAAAAATTCTCAAAAATCCCCCAAAAAATTCTCAAAAATCCCAAAAAATCCCCCAAAAATCCCTAAAAAATCCCAAAAAATTCCCAAAAAATTCCTGGAATATTCCCAATAATTCCCCATCACTCACGCTGCCCCCGGGCACTCCGGTGATCCTCAAAAATTGCCAAAAAAATCCTCAAAAAATCCCCTAAAAATCCTCAAAAACTCCCAAAAAATCCCCTAAAATTTCCCAAAATTCCCAAAAAAATCCCCTAAAATCCCCAAAAGTTCCCTAAAAATTCCCAATTCCCAAAAAATCCCCCAATAAATCCCAAAAAAATCCCCCAATAAATCCCCAAAAAATCCCCCAAAAATCCCAAAAAAATCCCCAAAAATCCCCAAAAAATTCGCAAAAAATCCCAAAAAATTCCCCAAAAATTCTCAAAAAATTCCCTAAAAATCCAAAAAAAATCCCCAAAAAATTCCCAAAAAATCCCCAAAAAAATCCCCTAAAAATTCGCAAAAAATCCTCAAAAAACCCCCCAAAAAACCCCCAAAAAATCCCCAAAAAATCCCCAATAAATTCCAAAAAAATTCCCAAAAAATTCCTGGAATATTCCCAATAATTCCCCATTGCTCACGCTGCCTCCAGGCACTCCGGTGATCCCCAATATTTCCCAATAAATCCCCTAAAAATCCCCCAAAATTCCGCAAAAAATCCCAAAAAAATCCCCCAAAATCCCCTAAAAATTCCCAAAAAATCCCCAATAAATTCCCTAAAAATTCCCAAAAAATCCCCCAAAAATTCCCAATAAATAAAAAAAAAATTCTCAAACATTCTCAAAAAATCCAAAAAAATCCCCGAAAATTCCCATAAAATCCCTGAAAAATCCCGAAAAATCCCCCAAAAATCCCCAAAAAATCCCCTAAAAATTCCAAAAAAATCCCCCAAAAAATCCCAAAAAATCCCAAAAAATTCCCAAAAATCCCCAAAAAATCCCCTAAAAATCCAAAAAAAATCCCAAAAAAATTCCCAAAAAATCCCCAAAAATAAAAAAAAAATCCCTTAAAACTTTCCCAAAAATTCTCAAAAAATCCCAAAAAATTTCCAAAAAATCCCTGATAAATCCCAAAAAAATTCCCAAAAATTCAAAATAAATTCCCAATAAATCCCCTAAAAATTCCCAATAAATAAAAAAAATTCTCAAAAATTCTCAAAAAAATCCCAAAAAAACCCCAAAAAATCCCCAAAAAATTCCCAAAAAATTCCCAAAAAATTCCCAAAAAATTCCTGGAATATTCCCAATAATTCCCCATCGCTCACGCTGCCCCCGGGCACTCCGGTGATCCTCAAAAATTGCCAAAAAAATCCTCAAAAAATCCCCTAAAAATCCTCAAAAACTCCCAAAAAATCCCCTAAAATTTCCCAAAATTCCCAAAAAAATCCCCTAAAATCCCCAAAAATTCCCTAAAAATTCCCAATAAATTGCCAAAAAATCCCCCAATAAATCCCAAAAAAAATCTCCCAAAAATCCCAAAAAAATCCCCAAAAATCCCCCAAAAATCCGCAAAAAATCCCCAAAAATTCCCAAAAAATCCCCAAAAATTCCCCAAAAATTCTCAAAAAATTCCCAAAAAATTCCCAAAAAATTCCCTAAAAAATCAAAAAAATATCCCCACAAAATTCCCAAAAAATCCCCAAAAAATCCCCTAAAAATTCCGAAAAATCCCCAAAAATCCCCAAAAAATCCTCAAAAAATCCCTGAAAATTCCAAAAAAATTCCCTAAAAATTCCCAAAAAATTCCCTAAAAATCCAAAAAAAATCCCCCCAAAAAATTCCCAAAAAATCCCCAAAAAATTCCCAAACATCCCCAAAAAATCCCCCAAAATCCCCAAAAAATCCTCAAAAAATCCCCAAAAAATCCCCAAAAAAACCCCAAAAAATCCCCAAAAATTCCCAAAAAAATTCCCCAAAAATTCTCAAAAAATTCCCTAAAAATTCCCAAAAAATTCCCTAAAAATCAAAAAAAAAAATCCCCAAAAATTCCCAAAAAATCCCCTAAAAATCCCCTAAAAATTCCAAAAAATTTCCAAAAAATCCCCAAAAATCCCCAAAAAATCCTCAAAAAATCCCCAAAAAGTCCCAAAAAATCCCCTAAAAATCCCAAAAAAATTCCCAATAAAAATCCAAAAAAAATTCCCAAAAAATTCCCAAAAAATTCCCTAAAAATAAAAAAAAATCCCCAAAAAATCCCCAAAAAATCCCCCAAAAATCCAAAAAATCCCCAAAAAATCCCAAAAAAATCCCCAAAAAATCCTCAAAAAATCCCCAAAAAATCCCCAAAAAATCCCCAAAAAATCCCAAAAAATCCCCCAAAATTCCCAAAAAATCCCCCAAAATTCCCAAAAAATCCCCCAAAAATTCCCAAAAAATTCCCCAAAATTCTCAAAAAATTCCCCCAAAATTCCCAAAAAATTCCCTAAAAATCAAAAAAAAATCCCCAAAAAATTCCCAAAAAATCCCAAAAAAATCCCCTAAAAATTCAAAAAAATCCCCCAAAAATCCCCAAAAATCCCAAAAAAATCCTCAAAAAATCCCCAAAAAATCCCCAAAAATTCCCAAAAAATTCCCCAAAAATTCTCAAAAAATTCCCTAAAAATTCCCCAAAAATTCCCTAAAAATCCAAAAAAAATCCCCAAAAAATGCCCAAAAAACCCCCAAAAAATCCCCAAAAATTCCCAAAAAATTCCCAAAAAATTCCTGGAATATTCCCAATAATTCCCCATCGCTCACGCTGCCTCCAGGCACTCCGGTGCGATCCCAGGTGAGGGTGAGCTCGCTGCTGAGCCCCCCCGAGGCGTTGAGCCGAGCCTCCACCTGGAGCAGGAAGCGATTCCCTCGCTCCGGGTTCCGGAACAGCCGCTCGGGCCGGGGGCGGCGCAGGGGCCGCGTCTCCCGCTCCTGCTGGGACCCCCAGCGGCCAACTTCCTCCTGGGAGATCAGAGACCCTCATCATCCTCAGATCCCTGATCCCTGATCCCTGAATCCCCCCCCCAGTGTCCAACTTCCTCCTGGGAATGTGGGGAGGGGGAGATCAGAGACCCCTCCTCATCCTCTGATCCCTGATCCTGATCCCAGTGTCCAACTTCCTCCTGGGAATGTGGGGAGGGGGAGATCAGAGACCCCTCATCATCCTCTGATCCCTGATCCTGATCCCACTGTCCAACTTCCTCCTGGGGAAGAGGAAGAGAGATCAGAGACCCCTCATCATCCTCTGATCCCTCCCCTGAATCCCCCCAGTGTCCAACTTCCTCCTGGGAATGTGGGGAGGGGGAGATCAGAGACCCCTCATCATCCTCTGATCCCTGATCCTGATCCCTGATCCTGATCCCAGTGTCCAACTTCCTCCTGGGGAAGAGGAAGAGAGATCAGAGACCCTTCCTCATCCTCTGATCCCTGATCCTGATCCCTGAATCCCCCCCCCAGTGTCCAACTTCCTCCTGGGAATGTGGGGAGGGGGAGATCAGAGACCCCTCCTCATCCTCTGATCCCTGATCCTGATCCCAGTGTCCAACTTCCTCCTGGGAATGTGGGGAGGGGGAGATCAGAGACCCCTCATCATCCTCTGATCCCTGATCCTGATCCCAGTGTCCAACTTCCTCCTGGGAGATCAGAGACCCCTCATCATCCTCTGATCCCTGATCCTGATCCCTGATCCTGATCCCTGAATCCCCCCAGTGTCCAACTTCCTCCTGGGGAAGAGGAAGAGAGATCAGAGACCCCTCCTCATCCTCTGATCCCTCCCCTGAATCCCCCCAGTGTCCAACTTCCTCCTGGGAATGTGGGGAGGGGGAGATCAGAGACCCCTCCTCATCCTCTGATCCCTCTGATCCCTCCCCCAGTGTCCAACTTCCTCCTGGGGAAGAGGAAGAGAGATCAGAGACCCCTCCTCATCCTCTGATCCCTACCCTGAACCCCCCAGTGTCCAACTTCCTCCTGGGAATGTGGGGAGGGGGAGATCAGAGACCCCTCATCATCCTCTGATCCCTGAATCCCCCCCCAGTGTCCAACTTCCTCCTGGGAATGTGGGGAGGGGGAGATCAGAGACCCCTCCTCATCCTCTGATCCCTGATCCTGATCCCTGATCCTGATCCCAGTGTCCAACTTCCTCCTGGGAATGTGGGGAGGGGGAGATCAGAGACCCCTCATCATCCTCTGATCCCTGATCCTGATCCCTGAATCCCCCCAGTGTCCAACTTCCTCCTGGGAATGTGGGGAGGGGGAGATCAGAGACCCCTCCTCATCCTCTGATCCCTGAATCCCCCCCCAGTGTCCAACTTCCTCCTGGGGAAGAGGAAGAGAGATCAGAGACCCTTCCTCATCCTCTGATCCCTCTGATCCCTCCCCCAGTGTCCAACTTCCTCCTGGGAATGTGGGGAGGGGGAGATCAGAGACCCCTCCTCATCCTCTGATCCCTCTGATCCCCCCAGTGTCCAACTTCCTCCTGGGAATTTGGGGCTATTCCTGGTTTTTCCCAGGGTTTTTCCCGATTATTCCCGGTTATTCCCGGGGTTATTCTCTGATTATTCCCGATTATTCCCGGTTATTCCCGATTATTCCCAGTTATTCCCGGCTATTCCTGGTTATTCCCGCCTATTCCCGGGGTTATTCCCGGTTATTCCCGGCTATTCCCAGTTATTCCCGGTTATTCCCGGGGTTATTCCCGGGGTTATTCCCAGTTATTCCCGGGGTTATTCCCGGCTATTCCCAGTTATTCCCGGTTATTCCCGGTTATTCCCGGGGTTATTCCCGGGGTTATTCCCGGCTATTCCCGGTTATTCCCGGTTATTCCCGGTTATTCCCGGCTATTCCCGGTTATTCCCGGGGTTATTCCCGGTTATTCCCGCCTATTCCCGGGGTTATTCCTGCTTATTCCTGTTTTTTCTCAGGGTTATTCCCGGTTATTCCCGATTATTCCCGGTTATTCCCGGTTATTCCCGGCTATTCCCAGTTATTCCCGGGGTTATTCCCAGTTATTCCCAGTTATCCCGGGGTTATCCCAATTGTTCTTGGGGTTATTCCAATTGTTCCCGGGGTTATCTCGATTGTTCCCAGGGTTATCCCGATTGTTCCCAGGGTTATTCCAATTGTTCCCGGGATTCTTCCGACTGTTCCCGGGGTTATCCCGATTGTTCCCAGGGTTATTCCGATTGTTCCCAGGATTATTCTGGTTGTTCCCAGGGTTACTCCAACTGTTCCCAGAGTTATCCCGATTGTTCCTGGGGTTATTCTGATTGTTCCCAGCGTTATCCCACGGTTATTCTGGTTGTTCCCAAGGTTATCCCGATTGTTTCCGGAGTTATCCCGATTGTTCCCGGGGTTATCCCGATTGTTCCCGGGGTTATTCCGATTGTTCCCAGGGTTATCCCGATTGTTCCCGGGGTTATCCCGACTGTTCCCAGGGTTATTCCGACTGTTCCCGGTTGGAATTACCAGGTCAGAAGCGTTGGGATGCCGAGCCAGCCGCGCCACCACCTGCAGCCGCTGGATCCCAACCCCCCGTACCCCCGATTGTTACCCCAGGACTATTCCCATTGTTCCCAGGGTTATTCCGACTGTTCCCAGGGTTATTCCGACTGTTCCCGGGGTTATTCCCACTGTTCCCGGGGTTATCCCAGGGTTATTCCGACTGTTCCCGGGGTTATTCCGATTGTTCCCAGGGTTATTCCAGGGTTATTCCAATTGTTCCCAGGGTTATCCCACGGTTATTCCGATTGTTCCCGGGGTTATCCCCATTGTTCCCAGGGTTATCCCGATTGTTCCCAGGATTATTCCCATTGTTCCCGAGGTTATCCCGATTGTTCCCAGGGTTATTCCGATTGTTCCCAGAGTTATTCCGACTGTTCCCGGGGTTATCCCGATTGTTCCCAGGGTTATCCCAATTGTTCCCAGGGTTATTCCGATTGTTCCCAGGGTTATCCCAGGGTAATCCCGATTGTTCCCAGGACTATCCCGACTGTTCCCGGGGTTATTCCGACTGTTCCCGGTTGGAATTACCAGGTCAGAAGCGTTGGGATGCCGAGCCAGCCGCGCCACCACCTGCAGCCGCTGGATCCCAACCCCCCGTAGCCCCGATTGTTACCCCAGGACTATTCCCATTGTTCCCGGGGTTATTCCGACTGTTCCCGGTGTCATTCCCGGTTGGAATTACCAGATCAGAAGCGTTGGGATGCCGAGCCAGCCGCGCCACCACCTGCAGCCGCTGGATCCGAGCCCACACGCTGGGCCCGGGCCCGGGGGGCACCGGTGGTCCCAGCAGGGGGTGGATGAAACCCCGGAATTCCAGGGACACGGCGGCGTCACCCGGAGGCGTCAGGGTGATGGTGGCGCTGCGGATGATTGACACCTGCGGGGGGAGGGGGAGGGGTTCATTGGGGATTTTTTTGGGATTTTTTGGGATTTTTTGGGGATTTTTTTTGGGATTCGGGGGAATTTTATGGGGATTTTTTGAGGATTTTTGGGGGATTTTTTGGAGATTTTTTGGGATTTTTGGGGGTTTTCTGGGGGATTCTGGGGAGAATTTTATGGGGATTTTTTGAGGATTTTGGGGGGATTTTTTGGAGATTTTTGGGGATTTTTTGGGATTTTTTGGGATTTTTTGGGGATTTTTTTGGGGATTTGGGGGGAATTTTTGCAGATTTTCTGAGGATTTTTGGGGGATTTTTTGTGATTTTTGGGATTTTTTGGTGATTTTGGGGGATTTTTGGGGATTATCTTAGAATTTTTTTGAATTTATGGGCAATTTTTTGGGTGGATTTTGGGGGATTTTTGGGGATTTTTTGAGGATATTTTGGGGATTTTTGGGGGATTTTGGGGGGGATTTTATGGCGATTTTTTGAGGATTTTTGGGGGATTTTTTGGAGATTTTTGGGGATTTTTTGGGATTTTTTGGGGGATTTTGGGGGGAATTTTATGGGGATTTTTTGAGGATTTTTGGGGATTTTTTTGGGATTTTTTGGGGTTTTTTGGGGGATTCTGAGGGGGATCTTATGGGATTTTTTGAGGATTTTGGGGGGATTTTTTGGGGATTTTTGGGGATTTTTTGGGATTTTTGGGGGTTTTTTTGGGGGATTCTGGGGGGATTTTATGGCGATTTTTTGAGGATTTTGGGGGGATTTATTGGAAATTTTTGGGGATTTTTTGGGATTTTTTCGGGTTTTTTGGGGGATTCTGGGGGGGATTTTATGGCGATTTTTTGAGGATTTTTGGGGGATTTTTTGGAGATTTTTGGGGATTTTTGGGGATTTTTTGGGGATTTTTTGGGGAATTTGGGGGGAATTTTATGGGGATTTTTTGAGGATTTTGGGGGGATTTTTTGGAGATTTTTGGGGATTTTTTGGGATTTTTTTGGGATTTTTTTGGGGATTTGGGGGGAATTTTATGGGGATTTTTTGAGGATTTTTGGGGATTTTTTTGGGATTTTTTGGGGTTTTTTGGGGGATTCTGGGGGGGATTTTATGGCGATTTTTTGAGGATTTTTGGGGGATTTTTTGGAAATTTTTGGGGATTTTTTGGGATTTTTTCGGGTTTTTTGGGGGATTCTGGGGGGGATTTTATGGCGATTTTTTGAGGATTTTTGGGGGATTTTTTGGAGATTTTTGGGGATTTTTTGGGATTTTTTGGGGATTTTTTTTGGGATTTGGAGGGAATTTTATGGGGATTTTTTGAGGATTTTTGGGGGAATTTTTGGAGATTTTTGGGGAGTTTTTGGGAATTTTTTTGGGATTTTCTGGGGATTTTTGAGAATTTTTGGGGGATTTTTTGGGATTTTTTTGAGATTTTTGGAATTTTTTTCAGATTTTTTTTTATTTTTTGAAAAACTTTTTTGGATTTTTTTGGATTTTTTGAGGATTTTCTGAGGATTTTTGGGGGATTTTTTGGGATTTTGGGGATTTTTTTTTTTATTTTTTGGTGATTTTGGGGGATTTTTTGGGATTTGTTGGGATTTTGGGGGAATTTTTGGGGGATTTTTGGAGGATTTTTTGGGAGTTTTTGGGGATTGTTTTGGGATTTGGGGGGGATTTTTTTGAGGGTTTTGGGGGGATTTTTTGGAATTTTTGGGGGATTTTTGGGGGGATTTTCTGAGGATTTTTGGGATTTTTTTGGGATTTCCTGGGGATTTTTTGTGATTTTTTTTTGGATTTTTGGGGGATTTTTTGGAATTTTTGGGATTTTTTGGGGATTTTTTTGGGGATTTGGGGGGAATTTTATGGGGATTTTTTTCAGATTTTTGGAGGTTTTTTTCAGATTTTTTTTTTATTTTTTGAAAAACTTTTTGGGATTTTTTGGGATTTTTTGAGGATTTTCTGAGGATTTTTGGGGGATTTTTTTGGATTTTTGGGGTTTTTTTTTTGATTTTTTGGTGAATTTTGGGGATTTTTGGGGGATTTTTTTTTAATTTTATGGGGCTTTTTGGGGGATTTTTCGGGGGATTTTTTTAGGATTTTTGGGAATTTTTGGGGGATTTTTTGGGGATTTTTTGGGGATATTTTTGGATTTTTGGGGGATTTTTCGGAGATTTTTGGGGATTTTTTGGAGGATTTTTTTGGGGATTTTTTAGGGGATTTTTTGGGACTTTTTTGGGGGATTTGGGGGGATTTTATGGGGGAAATTTGGGGAAATTTTTTTGGGTTTTTTTGATTTTTGGGGGATTTTTTTGGGATGTTTTGGAGATTTTTTGGGGGATTTTTTGGGATTTTTTCAGGGATTTTTGATAATTTTGGGGGGATTTTTTGGAATTTTTTGGGGATTTTTTGGGGAATTTTGCAGATTTTTTGAGATTTTTTGGGATTTGGGGGGGATTTTATGGGGGGAGTCTGGGGGGAATTTTGGGGGAATTTGGGGGGAATTTTTGGAATTTTTGGAGGGATTTTTTGGAATTTTTTGTGGGACTTTTTGGAGTACTTTTTGGGATTTTTGGGGATTTTTTGGGCATTTTTGGGGAATTTTTGGGGGATTTTTTGGGGAATTTTTTGGGATTTTTTTTTTTTTTTTTTTTGGATTTTGGGGGGATTTTTTGGGATTGGGGGGAGATTTTTTTGTGTTTTTTGGGGGGAATTTTTTGGGATTGGGGGGGATATTTTGGGGATTTTTTTGTGATTTTTTTTTGAGGTTTTTTTGGGGATTTTTTGGGGGGATTTTCTGGGTTTTTTTGGAATTTTGGGGGGATTTTTGGGGTTTTTTGTGGGGATTTTTTGGGTTTTTGGGGGGAATTTTGTGATTTTTGGGGGGGGATTTTTTTGGGATTTTCTGGGGATTTTTTGCGACTTTTTTTGGATTTTCTGGGGATTTTTGGGGATTTTTTCGGGGATTTTTTGGGAATTTTTTGGGGGATATTTTTGGTATTTTTGGGGATTTTTGGGGATTTTTTGCGATTTTTTTTTTGATTTTCTGATAATTTGGGGGGATTTTTTGGGATATTTTTTGATTTTTGGGGGATTTTTTGGGGATTTTTTGGGGGATTTTTGGGGATTTTTTTTTTATTTTTTTGGACTTTTTGGGGGATTTTTTTTCAGATTTTCTTGGGATTTTGGGGGGACTTTTGGGGGGATTTTTTGGGTTTTTTTGTGGGGATTTTTTGAGATTTTTTGTGGGAATTTTTGGGGTTTTTGGGGGAATTTTTTGGGGATTTTTGGGGGGGATTTTTGGGGAATTTTTGTGGATTTTTTTGAGGTTTTTTGGGGATTTTTTGGGGGGATTTTTTGGAACTTTTCTGGGGATTTTTTTGGAATTTTTGGGGATTTTCTGGGGGATTTTGGGGGAATCTTTTAGGATTTGGGGGGGATTTTATGGGGGGATTTTGGGGGTATTTTTGGGGCATTTTTGGGGGGAGTTTTTAAAATTTATTTGGGATTTTTTTGAATTTATTGGGGATTTTCTGGGGGATTTTTTGTGATTCTTTGGGTTTTTTTTTGAATTTTGGGGGGAATTTTTGGGGAGAATTTTTTGGGTTTTTTGGAATTTTTTGGGGATTTTTGGGGGGGATTTTTTGGGTTTTTGGGGGGATTTTTGGGGTTTTTTGGGCAGATTTTTTGGGATGCTCACCTTGTCGGGCTGGGACTCATTTTGGGGCATTTTAATGGGATTTTCCCCTATTTTAATGGGATTTAATGTGATTTCCCCTATTTTAATGGGATTTAACGGGATTTAATGGGATTTTTACCAATTTTAATGGGATTTAATGGGATTTTCCCCTATTTTAATGGAATTTAATGGGCTTTTCCCCCATTTTAATGGGATTTAATGAGATTTCCCCTATTTTAATGGGATTTAATGGGATTTTTCCCTATTTTAATGGGACTTCCCCCATTTTAATGGGATTTAATGGGATTTTTACCAATTTTAATGGGATTTAATGGGATTTTCCTCTATTTTAATGGGATTTAATGAGATTTTCCCTATTTTAATGGGACTTAATGAGATTTTTACCAATTTTAATGGGATTTAATGAGATTTTCCCTATTTTAATTGGACTTCCCCCATTTTAATGGGATTTAATGGGATTTTTACCAATTTTAATGGGATTTAATGGGATTTTCACCTATTTTAATGGGATTTAATGAGATTTTCCCTATTTTAATGGGACTTAATGAGAGTTTTACCAATTTTAATTGGATTTAATGGGATTTTCCCCTATTTTAATGGGATTTAATGGGATTTTTACCAATTTTAATGGGATTTAATGGGATTTTTACCAATTTTAATGGGATTTAATGGGATTTTCCCCTATTTTAATGGGATTTCCCCTATTTTAATGGGATTTAATGGGATTTCCCCTATTTTAATGGGATTTATTGGGATTTTCCCGTATTTTAATGGGATTTAATGGGCTTTTCCCCTATTTTAATGGGATTTAATGAGATTTCCCCTATTTTAATGGGATTTAATGGGATTTCCCCTATTTTAATGGGATTTAATGAGATTTTCCCTATTTTAATGGGATTTTCCCTATTTTAATGGGATTTAATGGGATTTTTACCAATTTTAATGGGATTTAATGGGATTTTCCCCTATTTTAATAGGATTTCCCCTATTTTAATGGGATTTAATGGGATTTTTACCAATTTTAATGGGATTTAATGGGATTTTTACCAATTTTAATGGGATTTAATGGGATTTCCCCTATTTTAATGGGATTTAATGGGATTTTTACCAATTTTAATGGCATTTTTACCAATTTTAATGGGATTTCCCCCTATTTTAATGGGATTTAAAGAGATTTTCCCTATTTTAATGGGATTTCCCCCTATTTTAATGGGATTTAAAGAGATTTTCCCTATTTTAATGGGATTTCCCCTATTTTAATGGGATTTAATGGGATTTTTACCAATTTTAATGGGATTTAATGGGATTTCCCCCATTTCAATGGGATTTAATGGGATTTTCCCCCATTTTAATGGGATTTAATGAGATTTTCCCTATTTTAATGGGATTTTCCCTATTTAATGGGATTTAATGGGATTTTCCCCTATTTTAATGGAATTTATTGGGATTTTCCCTATTTTAATGGGATTTCCCCTATTTTAATGGGATTTAATGGGATTTTTCCCTATTTTAATGGGATTTCCCCTATTTTTAATGGGATTTAATGGGATTTCCCCTCTTTTAATGGGATTTAATGGGATTTTTACCAATTTTAATGGGATTTAATGGGATTTCCCCTATTTTAATGGGATTTTCCCCCACTTTAACGGGTTTTAATGGGATTTTTCCCCTATTTTAATGACATCTTTCTCTATTTTAATGGGATTTTTACCAATTTTAATGGGATTTAGTGGGATTTTCCCCTATTTTAATGGGATTTTTACCGATTTTAATGGGATCTAATGGGATTTCCCCTATTTTAATGGGATTTCCCCTATTTTAATGGGATTTAATGAGATTTTCCCTATTTTAATGGGATTTCCCCTATTTTAATGGGATTTAATGGGATTTTCCCCATTTTAATGGGACTTAATGAGATTTTCCCTATTCTAATGGGATCTAATGGGATTTTCCCCTATTTTAATGGGATTTTCCCCCATTTTAATGGGATTTAATGGGATTTCTCCCTATTTTAATAGGATTTAATTGGATTTTCCCCTATTTTAATGGGATTTAATGGGATTTTCCCCTATTTTAATGGGATTTTCCCCCATTTTAAGGGGTTTTAATGGGATTTTCCCCTATTTTAATGGGATTTTCCCCCATTTTAAGGGGTTTTAATGGGATTTTTCCCTATTTTAATGGGATTTAATGGGATTTAATGGGATTTTCCCCGATTTTAATGGGATTTTTACCGATTTTAATGGGATTTTTTTTATTCCAGCAGCGATTCCGGGCCTTTCCCAGCTGGAATTTCCCCCTGGATTTTTTGGGGTGCTCACCTTGTCAGGCTGGGACTCATTTTTGGGGTGCTGGAAGGTGAGCAGGTGCAGCCCCGGGGGCACAGCGCGGCTCCGACATTGCTCCAGCTCCGTCAGGAACTCAGCTCGGGGTCCCCACCAACCGTGGGTCCCCGAAATCTGCCCCACCCGACAGCGGGAGCGCTCTGGGGGGCACAAAAATGGATCAGGCAGCCCAAAAAACCCCAAAATTCCCAAAATTCCCAAAAAAAACAGGAATAAAATCCAAAAAAAAGCAAAAAACACGCCCCAAAAATCAACCCCAGACCCATTTTTTGCCCATTTTTACCCATTTTTACCCCATTATTTCCCATTTTTTCTCCATTTTTGCCCATTTTTATCCCATTTTTTGCCCATTTTTTCCCATTTTACCCCATTTTTCCCCATTTTGCCCATTTTTCCCCTTTTTTATCCCATTTTTTTCCCATTTCTCCCCATTTTTCCCCCATTTTATCCCATTTTTGCCCATTTTTCCCCCATTTTTGCCCATTTTTACCCCATTTTTCTCCATTTTTATTCCATTTTTTACCCATTTTTATCCCATTTTTACCCATTTTAACCCATTTTTACCCATTTTTTACCCATTTTTTGCCCATTTTTATCCCATTTTCACCCCATTTTTACCCATTATTGCCCATTTTTAACCCATTTTCACCCATTTTTATCCCATTTTTGCCCATTTTTACCCATTTTTATCCCATTTTTCCCCATTTTTCCCCCATTTTTATCCCATTTTTCCCCCATTTTTCCCCCATTTTTGCCCATTTTTCCCCCATTTTTGCCCATTTTTTTCCCCATTTTTTATCCCATTTTCCCCCCATTTTTATCCCATTTTTCCCCCATTTTTACCCCGTTTTTGCCCATTTTTCCCCATTTTTACCCCATTTTTATTCCATTTTTTACCCATTTTTATCCCATTTTTACCCATTTTCACCCCAATTTCCCCCATTTTTTTCCCATTTTTCCCCATTTTTTCCCGTTTTTTCCCCATTTTTCCCATTTTTCCCCTTTTTCCCCCATTTCTCACCTTCCAGGGGCACGCAGGTGTCGTTCTGGACGCACCACAATCCCATTTTTACCCATTTTCACCCCATTTTTTACCCATTTTCACCCCAATTTTGTCCATTTTTACCCATTTTTTTCCCATTTTTACCCATTTTTTCCCCGTTTTTGCCCATTTTTTCCCCGTTTTTTCCCATTTTCGCTGTTTTTTCCCCCATTTCTCACCTTCCAGGGGCACGCAGGTGTCGTTCTGCACACACCACAATCCCATTTTTACCCATTTTCACCCCAATTTTGTCCATTTTTACCCATTTTTTCCCCATTTTTTCCCATTTTTCCCCATTTTTTCCCCATTTTTACCTGTTTTTACCCCATTTTTGCCCATTTTTTATCCCATTTTTTATCCCATTTTTTTTCCATTTTTCCCCATTTTTACCCCATTTTTACCCCATTTTTGCCCATTTTTACCCCATTTTTGCCCATTTTTAGCCACTTTTGCCCATTTTTTCCCATTTTTTCTCCATTTTTGCCAATATTTATCCCATTTTTTGCCCATTTTTTCCCATTTTACCCCATTTTTCCCCATTTTGCCCATTTTTCCCCTTTTTTATCCCATTTTTTTCCCATTTTTGCCCATTTTTCCCCCATTTTCCCCCCATTTTTGCCCATTTTTACCCCATTTTTCTCCATTTTTATCCCATTTTTTACCCATTTTTATCCCATTTTTGCCCATTTTTAGCCACTTTTGCCCATTTTTCCCCTTTTTTATCCCATTTTTTCCCATTTTAACCCATTTTTATCCATTTTTTTCCCATTTTCGCCGTTTTTTCCCCCATTTCTCACCTCCCAGGGGCACACAGGTGTCGTTCTGCACGCACCACAATCCCATTTTTACCCATTTTCACCCCATTTTAACCCATTTTCACCCCAATTTTGTCCATTTTTACCCATTTTTTTCCCATTTTTCCCCATTTTTTTCCCATTTTTGCCCATTTTGCCCATTTTTCCCCTTTTTTACCCCATTTTTTTCCCATTTTTATCCCATTTTTACCCCATTTTTGCCCATTTTTACCCCATTTTTCTCCATTTTTATCCCATTTTTTACCCATTTTTATCCCATTTTTGCCCATTTTTAGCCACTTTTGCCCATTTTTTTCCCATTTTTTCCCCATTTTTGCCCATTTTTTCCCCGTTTTTTCCCATTTTCGCCGTTTTTTCCCCCATTTCTCACCTTCCAGGGGCACGCAGGTGTCGTTCTGCACACACCACAACCCCATTTTTACCCATTTTCACCCCAATTTTGTCCATTTTTCTCCATTTTTACCCATTTTTTTCCCATTTTTACCCATTTTTTCTCCGTTTTTAGTCATTTTTACCCCGTTTTTGCCCGTTTTTTCCCCTTTTTCCCCCATTTCTCACCTTCCAGGGGCACGCAGGTGTCGTTCTGGACGCACCAGCCGAATTTGGGTCTGGGGGCGCTGCCCGGGGGGGTCTCGGGGGGCTCCCCCCCAAAGGCCAGGCAGGACTCGCAGTCCCCCAGGAGCCGCCAGAGCCCCGGGCAGGGCACGGGGGGACACTGGGGGGGGACGTGGGGGGTGTTAAAACAGCCCAGAAACACACCAGAAACACCCCAAAAACAGCCCAGAAACAGCCCAAAAACACCCCAGAAACAGCCCAAAATCACCCCAGAAACAGCCCAAAAACAGCCCAGAAACAGCCCAGAAACAGCCCAGAAACAGCCCAAAAACAGCCCAGAAACAGCCCAGAAACAACACCAGAAACAGCCCAGAAATACCCCAAAAATACACCAGAAACAGCCCAGAAACAGCCCAAAAATACACCAGAAACAGCCCAAAAACAGCCCAGAAACAGCCCAGAAACAGCCCAAAACCACACCAGAAACAGCCCAGAAACAGCCCAGAAACAGCCCAGAAACAACACCAGAAACAGCCCAGAAATACCCCAAAAATACACCAGAAACAGCCCAGAAACAGCCCAAAAATACACCAGAAACAGCCCAAAAACAGCCCAGAAACAGCCCAGAAACAGCCCAAAACCACACCAGAAACAGCCCAGAAACAGCCCAGAAACAGCCCAAAAACAGCCCAGAAACACACCAAAATACCACCAGAAACACCCCAAAACCACCCCAAAAACACGCCAGAAACACCCCAAAACCACACCAGAAACACCCCAAGAACAGCCCAAATCCACAGCAAAAATAACCCCAAAAACACACCACAAACACCCCAAAACCACACCAGAAACAGCCCAAAAACACACCAAAAACACCCCCAAAAAAATCCCAAAATAGCACCAGAAACACCCCAAAATATCACCAAAAACAACCCAAAATAACCCCAAAAACACCCCAAAAATAGCCCCAAAATAACACCAAAAACACCCCAAAAATAACCCCAAAATAACCCCAAAATCACAGCAAAATACCACCAAAAAGAACCCCCAAAACACCCCAAAATACCGCCAAAAACACCCCAAAAGAACACCAAAACTGCAGGAAAATAACCCCAAAACCAGCCCAAAATAACACCAAAAAAACCCCAAAACTGCACCAAAACCACCCCAAAATCACAGCAAAAAACACCCCAAAACACACCCTGAAATCACAGAAAAAACACCCCAAAATCACAGCAAAAATAACCCCGGAAACACCCCAAAATAACAATAAAAACACCTCAAAAATACCACCAAAATACCACCAAAAACACCCCAAAATAACACCAAAAACACCCCAAAAACACCCCAAAATAACCCCAAAAACACCCCAAAATAACCCCAAAACCACCCAAAACTGCACCAAGAACACCCCAAAACTACAGGAAAACCCCCCCAAAATTCCCATAAAAATCCCCCCAAAATTCCATCAAAATTCCCATAAAATCCTCCCAAAATTCCCGTAAAATTCCCCAAAATTCCAAAAAAATCCCCCCAAAATTTCCATAAAATTCCCCAAAATTCCCAAAAAATGCCTCCAAAATTCCATCAAAATTCCCACAAAATCCCCCCCAAAATTCCCATAAAATCCCCCCAAAATTCCATCAGAATTCCCATAAAACCCACCCAAAATTCCCATAAAATCCCCCCAAAATTCCCATAAAATGCCCCCAAAATCCCCCCAAAATTCCCAAAAAATTCCCATAAAATCCCCCCAAAATTCCATCAAAATTCCCCCAAAATTCCATCAAAATTCCCATAAAATCCCCCCCAAAATTCCAAAAAATTCCCCCAAAAAATTCCAAAAAAATCCCCCCAAAATTCCCAAAAACTCCTCCCAAAATTCCCAAAAACTCCTCCCAAAATTCCCAAAAAATCCTCAAATTTCCCCCAAAATTCCCCTCGAAAATTCCCATTTTTTCCCAATTTTCCACTAAAATCCTCCATAATTTTTTCCCAATTATTTTTTTTCCCAAAATTTCCCAAATTTCCCCCAAATCCGGGGGTTCCTCACCTGCTCCGGGGGGGTCCCTGAGCTCCGACACTTCGGATCCGACTCCTGCAGATCCCAAAAAAAATTGGGGATTTTTGGGAAATTATTTGGGAATTTTGGGAATTTTGGGATTTTTTGGGAATTTATTTGGGATTTTTTGGGAATTATTTGGGATTTTTGGGATTTATTTGGGATTTTGGGGAATTTATTTGGGATTTTTGGGAACTTGGGGATTTTGGGGAGAAGTTTGGAAATTTTGGGATTTATTTGGAATTTTGGGAGGAATTTTGGAATTTTTGGGATTTATTTGGGATTTTTAGGGGAATTCTGGGATTTTTGGGGGAATTTTGGGAATTTTTGGGAATTATTTGGGATTTTTTGGGTGTTTTTGGGTGTTTTTGGGGTGGTTTTGGGGTGGTTTTGGGTGTTTTTGGGGTTATTTTGGGGTGTTTTGGGGTGTTTTGGGGTGTTTTTGGCTGTTTTGGGGTGTTTTTTGTGTGTTTTTGGGTGGTTTTGGGGTTATTTTGGGGTGTTTCTGGGTGTTTTGGAGTGGTTTGCTTTTGGGCTGTTTTTTGGGTGGTTTTGGGTGTTTTTGGGGTTATTTTGGGGGTGGTTTTTGGGTGTTTTTGGGGTGGTTTTGGTGCTGTTTTGGGGTGGTTTTGGGGCTGTTTTGGGGCTGGTTTTGAGGCTGTAATTTGGGGTTTTTTGGGTGTTTTTAGTGCAGATTTTGGGGTGTTTTTGGGGCTGGTTTTGGGGTGGTTTTGGGGGCTTTTTGGGGCGTTTTGGGGTGTTTTGGGGCTGCTTTCAGGGTGGTTTTGGGCTGTTTTTGGTGCAGATTTTGGTGCAGATTTTGGGGTGTTTTTGGGGTGTTTTTGGGGTGATTTTAGTGCAAATTTTGGGGTATTTTTGGTGCAGATTCTGGGGTGTTTTTGGGCTCTTTTTGGTGTGGATTTGGGGGTATTTTCAGGGTGTTTTCAGGGTGTTTTCGGGGTGTTTCTGGAGCTGTTTTGGGGCTGTTTCTGGGCTGATTTTGGGGCTGTTTTCAGGGTGGTTTTGGGGTGTTTTTGAGCTGGTTTTGGGGCTGTTTTGGGACTGTTTTGGGGGTGGTTTTGGGGGTCTTTTTGGGTGTTTTTGGTGCAGATTTGGGGCTGTTTCTGGGCTGGTTTTTGGCTGTTTTCAGGGTGTTTTGGGGCTGTTTTTGGGGTGTCTTTGGGCTGTTTTTGGGGCTGTTTTGGGGGTGGTTTTGGGGTGGTTTTGGTGCAGATTTGAGGTGTTTTTGGGGCTGTTTTCAGGGTGTTTTTGGGGTGTTTTTGGGGCTGTTTTGGGGGTGGTTTTGGGGTGTTTTCGGTGCAGATTTTGGGGGTGTTTTCAGGGTGTTTCTGGGGCTGTTTTGGGGGTGTTTTTGGGGGTCTTTTTGGGTGTTTTTGGTGCTTATTTGGGGCTGTTTCTGAGCTGGTTTTTGGGCAGTTTTCAGGGTGGTTTGGGGGTGGTTTTGGGGTGTTTTTGGGGCTGTTTTGGAGCTGTTTTGGGGGTGTTTTTGGGGGTCTTTTTGGGTGTTTTTGGTGCAGATTTGGGGCTGTTTCTGGGCTGGTTTTTGGGCAGTTTTCAGGGTGTTTTTGGGGTGTTTTTGGGGCTGTTTTCAGGGTGTTTTCAGGGTGTTTTTGGGGTGTTTTCGGAGCTGTTTTGGGGCTGTTTTGGGGGTGTTTTTGGGGTCTTTTTGGGTGTTTTTGGTGCAGATTTGGGGCTGTTTCTGAGCTGATTTTGGGGCTGTTTTCAGGGTGTTTTTGGGGTATTTTTGGGGTGTTTTCAGGGTGTTTTCAGGGTGTTTCAGGGGTGTTTTTGGGGTGACTCACTCCATCCTCCAGCAGGAACGAGGGCACTTTGTAGGCCCTGAGGTCGCCACGGGCGGTGCCGCTGAAGCCGCCGGCCACCAGCAACACCCGGCCGGCCAGAACAGCCGAAACATGGGAATAACGACCCCCCCCGGGGGACCCCGGCTCTGAAATTGACGTTTTGGGGTGAAAAACAACCAAAAACGAGCAAAACAGCAAAAAAAACCCCGAGAAAATCCCACCTGGGATGCCCCAAAACACCAAAATTCAAGGATGCAAAAAGCTACAAATGGCGCCCCAAAAACCCCAAAAATTCCACCCCAAAATCCCAGAAATTCCACCCAAAATCCCTTCCAAAAAAACCCCAAAATTCTGCCCCAAAAATCCCCAAATCACCCCCAAAAAACCACCAAAATTCCCACAACAAAAATCACAAAAAATCCCTCCCCAAAATCCCCAAATTTCCACCCCAAAATCCCAAAATTCTGCCCCAAAAATCCCTCCCAAAAAAACCCCAAAATTCCCACAACAAAAATCCCCAAAATCCCACCCCAAAAAGCCCAAAAATCCCTCCCAAAAACCTTAAAATTCTACCCTATATACCCCAAAATTCTGCCCCAAAAATCCCCAAAATCCCCCCCAAAAAACCTAAAAATTCTGCCCCAAAAATCCCCAAAATCCCACCCCAAAAACCCCAAAATTCTGCCCCAAAAAACCCCAAAATTCTGCTCCAAAAATCCCCAAAATCCCCCCAAAAAACCCCAAAATTCTGCCCCAAAAATCCCCAAAATCCCCCCAAAAAACCCCAAAATTCAGCCCCAAAAATCCCCAAATCCACCCCAAAAAAACCCAAAATTCTGTCCCAAAAATCCCCAAAATCCCATCCCAAAAACCCCAAAAGTCCCATCCCAAAAATCCCACATCAAAACCCCCAAATGCCTCTCAAAAAAATTCCCAAAAATTCCCAAAATCCTGCCCCAAAATTCCCAAAATTCGTCCCAAAAAATTCCCAAAACTCCCACACCAAAATCCCCAAAATTTCCACCCCAAAAACCCCAAAATTCTGCCCCAAAAATCCCCCAAATACCCCCCAAAAACCCCCAAAATTGCCACAATAAAAAAGCCAAAAATTCCACCCCAAAATCCCAAAAATCCCTCCTAAAATCCCCAAAATTTCCACCCCAAAAATCCCTCCCAAAATCCCCAAAATTTCCACCCCAAAAACCCCAAAATTCTGCCCCAAAAATCCCCCAAATACCCCCCAAAAACCCCCAAAATTGCCACAATAAAAAAGCCAAAAATTCCACCCCAAAATCCCAAAAATCCCTCCTAAAATCCCCAAAATTTCCACCCCAAAATGCCCAAAAATTCCACCCCAAAATCCCAAAATTCCCACAACAAAAATCCCAAAAGTCCCCCCCAAAATTACAAAATTTCCACCCCAAAAACCCCAAAATTCTGCCCCAAAAATCCCCAAATCGCCCCCAAAAACCCAAAATTCCCACAACAAAAATCCCCAAAATCCCACCCCAAAATCCCAAAATCCCACCCCAAAATCCCAAAATTCTGCCCCAAAAATCCCAAAAATCCCCCCCAAAAAAATCCCAAAATTCTGCCCCAAAATCCCAAAAATCCCTCCCAAAAAATCCCCAAATCCCTCCCAAAAAACCCCAAAATTCCCACAACAAAAATCCCAAAATTCTGCCCCAAAAATCCCAAAATTCTGCCCCAAAAATCCCAAAAATCCCCCAAATCCCTCCCAAAAAAACCCCAAAATTCCATCCCAAAAAGCCCAAAATCCCTCCCAAAACCCCAAAAAATTCCAGGAATTTTTTTGGGACTTTTGGAATTTTTTCAGGAATTTTTTGGGAACTTCTTGGGAAATTTGGTTTTTTGGAGATATTTGGGAATTTTCTTGGGATTTTTGGGGAATTTTTTCAGGGAATTTTGGATATTTTTGGGAATTTTCCAGGGAATTTTTTGGGAATTTTTTCTGGGAATTTTTGGGAATGTTTTCCGGGAATTTGGGAATTTTCTGGGAACTTTCTGGGAATTTTTTCCAGGAATTCTGGAATTTTTTCCAGGAATTTTTCCTGGGAATTTTCCGGGAATTTTCTGGGAATTTTTTCCGGGAGTTTTGGGGTTTTGGGGAATTTTCCTGGGATTTTTTGGGAATTTTTTCCGGGAATTTTTTCCAGGAATTCCAGAAATTTCCAGGAATTTTCCAGGAATGTTCTCCCTACCTTGGCCGAGCCCCAGGGGCTCCCATTTGGAATTTTTTTCTGGGAATTTTAGGGGGGAATTTTTTTGGGAATTTTGGAATTTTTCTGGAAATTTTCCAGGAATTTCTCTGAAAATTTTGGAATTTTTGGGGGGGAATTTTTTGGGAATTTTTTCTGGGAATTTCAGAATTTTTTGAGGAATTTTTTGGGATTTTTTTTCTGGGAATCTGGGATTTTTTTTTGCTGGGAATTCCGGAATTTTCTGGGAATTTTTCAGAAATTTTGGAATTTTTTTCTGGTAAATTTGGAATTTTTGGGGGGAATTTTTCGGGATTTTTTTTCCCTGGAATTTGGGAACTTTATCTGGGAATTTTTCCTGGGAATTCTGGATTTTTTTCTGGTTATTTTTTTTGGAATTTCCCTGGAATTTGGGAATTTTCCGGAAATTTTTTCTGGGAAATTTTCCGGAATTTTTTTCTGGGAATTTTTTCCAGGAATTCTGGAATTTTTTCCGGGAATTTTTCCTGGGAATTTTCCGGGAATTTTCCGGGAATTTTTTGGGAATTTTTTCCGGGAGTTTTGGGTTTTTTTGGGAATTTTCCTGGGATTTTTGGGGGATTTTTTCCGGGAATTTTTTCCAGGAATTCCAGAAATTTCCAGGAATTTTCCAGGAATGTTCTCCCTACCTTGGCCAAGCCCCAGGGGCTCCCATTTGGAATTTTTTTCTGGGAATTTTAGGGGGGAATTTTTTTGGGAATTTTGGAATTTTTCTGGAAATTTTCCAGGAATTTCTCTGAAAATTTTGGAATTTTTGGGGGGGAATTTTTTGGGAATTTTTTCTGGGAATTTCAGAATTTTTTGAGGAATTTTTTGGGATTTTTTTTCTGGGAATCTGGGATTTTTTTTTTGCTGGGAATTCCGGAATTTTCTGGGAATTTTTCAGAAATTTTGGAATTTTTTTCTGGTAAATTTGGAATTTTTGGGGGGAATTTTTCGGGATTTTTTTTCCCTGGAATTTGGGAACTTTATCTGGGAATTTTTCCTGGGAATTCTGGATTTTTTTCTGGGAATTTTTTTAGGAATTTCCCTGGAATTTGGAAATTTTCCGGAAATTTTTTCTGGGAAATTTTCCGGAATTTTTTTCTGGGAATTTTTTCCAGGAATTCTGCAATTTTTTCCGGGAATTTTTCCTGGGAATTTTCCGGGAATTTTCTGGGAATTTTTTAGGAATTTTTTCCAGAAATTTTGGGGTTTTTTGGGAATTTTCCTGAGATTTTTTGGGGATTTTTTCCTGGGATTTTTTGGGAATTTTTTCCTGGAATTTTTTCCGGGAATTCTGCAATTTTTTCTGGGAATTTTTCCTGGGAATTTTCCGGGAATTTTCTGGTAATTTTTGGGGAATTTTTTCCGGGAGTTTTGGGGGTTTTTTTGGGAATTTTCCTGAGATTTTTGGGGGATTTTTTCCTGGGATTTTTTGGGAATTTTTTCCTGGATTTTTTTCCGGGAATTCCAGAATTTTCCATGAATTTTCCGGGAATTCTTTCCTTACCTTGGCTGATGTCCAGAGGCTCCCCCCGGCTCCAGCGGTGACAGCCCAGGTGATAAAAGTGCAGCCCCTCCTCGTAACACTTCTCCTCGTGGTAATGAGTGTGAACATTCCCACCTGAAATTCCCAAAAATTCCCACAAATCCCAAAATTCCAGGAGATTTTCGGGAAGAGAATCCCAAAAAATGGAATTTACCCGGCGAAAATCCGGCGATTTTGGGGCGAAAAATGGAATTTTGGGGGATTTTTCTGGGGTTTTTATGGAATTTTTGAGGGGTTTTGGGAATTTTTGGGAATTTCGGGAATTTGGGGATGATTATCCCAGATTTTAGGGAATTTTTTGGATAATTATCCCAAATTTTTGGGGGATTTTTGGGATAATTATCCCAAATTTTAGGGGAATTTTAGGGATTTTTAAGGGAATTTTTGGGATCATTTTCCCAAATTTTTGGGGAATTTTAGGGATTTTTAAGGGAATTTTTGGGATAATTATTCCAAATTTTTGGGGAATTTTTGGGATTTTTAAGGGAATTTTTGGGATAATTATCCCAAATTTTGTGGGAATTTTGGGATAATGATCCCAAATTTTAGGGGAATTTTTGGGTTTTTTTTGGGAATTTTGGGGATTTTTTAGGGAATTTTTTGGGATCATTATCCCAGATTTTAGGGGAATTTTTGGGATTTTTAGGGGAATTTTGGGGATTTTTTTAGGGTAGTTTTTGGGATCATTATCCCAAATTTTCTGGGAATTTTGGGATCATGATCCCAAATTTTTGGGGGATTTTTGGGATTTTTTAGGGAATTTTTTGGGATAATTATCCCAGATTTTAGGGGAATTTTTGGGATAATTATCCCAAATTTTTGGAGAATTTTTGGGATCATTTTCCCAAATTTTTGGAGAATTTTTGGGGTTTTCAAGGGAATTTTTTGGAATCATGATCCCAAATTTTAGGGAATTTTTGGGATCATGATCCCAAATTTTAGGGGAATTTTTGGGATTTTTAGGGGAATTTTTGGGATTTTTAAGGGAATTTTTTGGGATCATGATTCCAAATTTTAGGGGAATTTCTGGAATTTTTAAAGGAATTTTTGGGATCATTTTCCCAAATTTTTGGGGAATTTTAGGGATTTTTAAGGGAATTTTTGGGATAATTATCCCAAATTTTAGGGAATTTTTGGGATCATCATCCCAAATTTTTCGGGAATTTTTGGGATCATTTTCCCAAATTTTAGGGGAATTTTTGGGATTTTTAGGGGAATTTTTGGGGTTTTTAAGGGAATTTTTGGGATAATTTTCCCAAATTTTAGGGGAATTTTTGGGATAATTATCCCAAATTTTAGGGAAATTTTTGGGATTTTTAAGGGAATTTTTTGGGATAATTATCCCAAATTTTAAGGGAATTTTTGGGATCATGATTCCAAATTTTTGGGGGATTTTTGGGATTTTTAGGGGAATTTTTGGGGGTTTTTAAGGGAATTTTTTGGGATCATGATCCCAAATTTTAGGGGAATTTCTGGAATTTTTAGGGGAATTTTGGGGATTTTTTAGGGGAGTTTTTGGGATCATTATCCCAAATTTCAAGGGAATTTTTGGGATAATTATCCCAAATTTCAGGGGAATTTCTGGGATAATTATCCCAAATTTTAGAGAATTTTTGGGATCATGACCCCAAATTTTAGGGAATTTTTGGGATAATGGAATTTTGGCAATTTTGGGATTTTCAATGGGAATTTTGGGAATTTTTGGCTTTTCATGGAATATTTTGAGGGGGATTTTCACCATTTTTAGTGGGAATTTTTTGAATTTTAATGGGATTTTCGCGGGATTTTCGCCATTTTTCGTGGGAATTTCGGGGTTTTTCGGATTTCCATGGAATTTTCTTTGGGAATTCCAGGAATTCTGGGAATTCTGGGATCTCACCGAAGACCACCATGGAGTTGCCGATGAGGGAGGCCCCAAACCCCCCAAAATTTGGGATTTTCATGGAAATTTCTCCATTTTTCGCAGGATTTTCACCGTTTTTAGTGGGAATTCCGGATTTCCATGGAATTTTTGGGGGGAATTTTGGGAATTTTGGGAATTTTGGGATTTTTTGTCTTTTCAGTGAATTTTGGGGGGGAATTTCAGGATTTTCAATGGGATTTTCACCGTTTTTAATGGGAATTTCATGGGATTTTCACGGAAATTTCGCCATTTTTAGTGGGAATTTCAGATTTCCATGGAATTTTCTTTGGGAATTCTAGGAATTTTGGGATTTCCAATGGGAATTTTGGGAATTTTTGTCTTTTCAGGGGATTTTTAGTGGGATTTCCACCATTTTTTGTGGGATTTTCATGGGAATTCCATGGGATTTTCACGGAAATTTCGCCATTTTTAGTGGAAATTTCGGATTTCCATGGAATTTTTGGGGGAATTCCGGGAATTCTGGGAATTTTGAGATTTTCAATGGGAATTTTGGGCTTTTCAGGCAATTTTGGGGGGGATTTTCACCTTTTTTAATGGGAATTTTTTTAATTTTAATGGGATTTTTGCAGAATTTTCGCCATTTTTAGTGGGAATTTCGGATTTTTATGGAATTTTTTTTGGGAATTCCGGGATTTTGGGAATTCTGGGATCTCACCGAACACCACCATGGAGTTCCCGATGAGGGAGGCCCCAAACCCCCCAAAATTTGGGATTTTCATGGAAATTTCTCCATTTTTCGCAGGATTTTCACCATTTTTGCTGGGAATTCCGGGATTTTTCGGATTTCCATGGAATTTTTGGGGGGAATTCTGGGAATTTTGGGAATTTTTGGCTTTTCAGTGAATTTTGGGGGGGAATTTCAGGATTTTCAATGGGAATTTCACCGTTTTTAATGGGAATTTCATGGGATTTTCACGGAAATTTCGCCGTTTTTCGTGGGAATTTCGGATTTCCATGGAATTTTTGGGGGGAATTCCGGGATTTTTGGGAATTTTGAGATTTCCAATGGGAATTTTGGGAATTTTTGGCTTTTGAGGGAATTCTTTGTGGGATTTTTGCCATTTTTAATGGGAATTTTTTGAATTTTAATGGGATTTTCGCGGGATTTTTGCCATTTTCAGTGGAAATTTCGGATTTCCATGGAATTTTCTTTGGGAATTCTGGGAATTCTGGGAATTTTGGGATTTCCAATGGGAATTTTGGGAATTTTTGGCTTTTTAGTCAATTTTTTGGGGGAATTTTGGGATTTTCAATGGGAATTTTGTGGGATTTTTGCAGAATTTTCGCCATTTTTAGTGGAAATTTCAGATTTCCATGGAATTTTTTGGGGGAATTCCGGGAATTCTGGGAATTTTGGGATTTTCAATGGGAATTAATTTTGGGAATTTTTGGCTTTTCATGGAATATTTTGTGGGATTTTTGCCATTTTTAATGGGAATTTTTTGAATTTTAATGGGATTTTTGCGGGATTTTCGCCGTTTTTCGTGGGAATTTTGGATTTCCATGGAATTTTTTTTGGGAATTCCGGGAATTTTGGGAATTTTGGGATTTTCAATGGAAATTTTGGGAATTTTTGGCTTTTGAGGGAATTCTTTGTGGGATTTTTGCCATTTTTAGTGGGAATTTTTTGAATTTTAATGGGATTTTCGCGGGATTTTCGCCGTTTTTCGTGGGAATTTCGGATTTTTATGGAATTTTTTTTGGGAATTCCGGGAATTTTGGGAATTCTGGGATCTCACCGAAGACCACCATGGAGTTGCCGATGAGGGAGGCCCCAAACCCCCCAAAATTTGGGATTTTCATGGAAATTTCTCCATTTTTCGCAGGATTTTCACTGTTTTTAGTGGGAATTCCGGATTTTTATGGAATTTTTGGGGGGAATTTTGGGAATTTTGGGAATTTCGGGATTTTTTGGCTTTTCAGTGAATTTTGGGGGGAATTTTGGGATTTTCAATGGGAATTTTTGGGTTTTTTGGCTTTTCTGGGGATTTTTTTGTGCGATTTTCGCCGTTTTTCGCAGGAATTTCGGATTTCCATGGAATTTTTTTTGGGAATTTTGGGAATTTTGGGAATTCTGGGATCTCACCGAAGACCACCATGGAGTTGCCGATGAGGGAGGCGCTGTGGAAGGCCCCAAACCCCCCAAAATCTGGGATTTTCATGGGATTTTCATGGAAATTTCACCATTTTTAGTGGAAATTTCGGATTTTTATGGAATTTTTTTTGGGAATTCCGTGAATTTTGGGAATTTTGGGATTTTTTGTCTTTTCAGTGAATTTTGGGGGGGAATTTCGGGATTTTCAATGGGATTTTCACCGTATTTAATGGGAATTTCATGGGATTTTCATGGAAATTTCGCCGTTTTTCGCGGGAATTTCGGATTTTTATGGAATTTTTTTGGGAATTCCGGGATTTTTGGGAATTCTGGGATCTCACCGAACACCACCATGTAATTCCCGATGAGGGAGGCGCTGTGGAAGGCCCCAAACCCCCCAAAATCTGGGATTTTTAGTGGGATTTTCATGGAAATTTCACCGTTTTTCGCGGGAATTTCGGATTTCCATGGAATTTTTCTTTGGGAATTCCGGGAATTTTGGCAACTTTGGGATTTTCAATGGGAATTTTGGGCTTTTCAGGCAATTTTGAGGGGGATTTTCACCATTTTTAGTGGGAATTTTTTGGATTTTAATGGGATTTTCATGGAAATTTCGCAGTTTTCAGTGGGAATTCCGGGTTTTTATGGAATTTTCATGGAATTTTTTGGGGAATTTTGGGATTTTTTGGCTTTTCAGGGGATTTTTAGTGGGAATTTTCACCGTTTTCAGTGGGAATTTGGGGAATTTTCACGGAAATTTTGCCGTTTCTCGTGGGATTTTCGCCGTTTTTCGTGGGAATTTTGGATTTCCATGGAATTTTTTTTGGGAATTCCGGGAATTCTGGGAATTCTGGGATCTCACCGAACACCACCATGTAGTTGCCGATGAGGGAGGCCCCAAACCCCCCAAAATTTGGGATTTTGTGGGAATTTTCACCATTTTTAGTGCGATTTTCACCATTTTTGGTGGGAATTTCGGGGTTTTTTGGATTTCCATGGAATTTTTTTTGGGAATTCTGGGAATTCTGGGAATTTTGAGATTTCCAATGGGAATTTTGGGAATTTTTGGCTTTTCAGGGGATTTTTAGTGGGATTTCCACCATTTTTTGTGGGATTTTCATGGAAATTTCTCCATTTTTCGCGGGATTTTCGCCGTTTTTCGCGGGAATTTCGGATTTTCATGGAATTTTTTTTGGGAATTCCGGGAATTTTGGGATCTCACCGAACACCACCATGTAATTCCCGATGAGGGAGGCGCTGTGGAAGGCCCCAAACCCCCCAAAATCTGGGATTTTCATGGAAATTTCACCGTTTTTCGTGGGAATTTCGGGGTTTTTCGGATTTTTATGGAATTTTTTTTGGGAATTCCGGGAATTTTGGGAATTCTGGGATCTCACCGAAGACCACCATGTAGTTGCCGATGAGGGAGGCGCTGTGGAAGGCTCGTTCCCGGGGTCCCTGCTGGGACCACCCCCCAAATTCCCCCCGGGATCTCAGGGAGCTCCAGTGGCGCCGATCCAGGTGGAAAAGATCCGAGGAATTCACCCGGACACTGAACCTGGAACGGGGAAAAAAAACAGGGAATAATGGGGAAATTGGGGAAAAACAGCCAGAAATGGGGAAATTGGGGGAAAATGAACCAGGAATGGGGAAATTGGGGGAAAAACAGCCAGGAATGGGGAAATTGGGGGGAAAATGGGAAAAATGGGGAGGAAATGGGGAAAAATGAGGAAAAAACAGGGAAAAAACAGAAGGAAAATGGGAAAAAAAATTGAGAAAAAATGGGGAAAAAATTGAGAAAAAATGGGAAAATGGGAAAAAAATGGGGAAAAAAAAAGGGGGAAATGTGGAAAAAATGGGGAAAAATTGGGAAAAAATGGGAAAAAAGGGGAGAAAAGGGGAAAAATGGGGAAAAATGGGGCAAATAGTGGGAAAATGGGGGGAAAATGCGGAAAAATGGGGAAATTGGGGAAAAAACAGCCAGAAATGGGGAAATTGGGGGAAAATGGGAAAAAATGGGGAGGAAATGGGGGAAAAATGAACCAGAAATGGGGAAATTGGGGAAAAACAACCAGAAATGGGGAAATTGGGGAAAAACAGCCAGAAATGGGGAAATTGGGAAAAATGGGGAAAATTGGGGGGAAATGGGGGAAAAATTGGGGAAAAATGGGGGAAAAATGGGAAAAAATGAGGAAAAATGAGGAAAAAACAGGGAAAAAATAGGGGGAAAATGGGGAAAAAAATTGAGAAAAAATGGGAAAATGGGAAAAAAATGGGGGAAAAATGGGGAAAAATGGGGGGGAAATGGGGAAAAAATGGGGGAAAAATGGGGAAAAAATTGAGAAAATTGGGGAAAAAATTGAGAAAAAATGGAGGAAAATGGGAATAAATGGGGATTAAATGGGGGGAAATGGGGGGAAATAGGGAAAAATGGGGAGAAATTGGAAGAAAAGGTTAAAAATGGGGGAAAAATGAGGTGAAAACAAAAAATTGGGGAAAAAATGGGGAAAAATGGGGAAAAATCAGGAAAAAATGGAGGAAAAATGGGGAAAAAATTGGGAAAAATGGGGAAAAATGGGGGGAAAATGGAAAAAATGGGGGGAAAATGGGGAAAAAAATTGAGAAAAATTGGGGAAAAATGGGGGGAAAATGGGGGAAAATGGGGAAAAAATGGGGAAAAATGGGGAAAAATGGGGAAAAAATGGGGAAAAGTAACAAAAAAACCACCCAGGAAAACCTCTCAAGACCTGAACTTACCAGAAACGGCTCCAAATCCCCCCAAAATCCTCTCAAATCCCCTCAAATCTCTCTCCCAGTGCTCCCAGTGGCTCCCAGTGCTCCCAGTTTGCCCAGTACCTGGCAGTGGAGGGTCTGTGCCCCCCATAGACCAGCAGGCTGCGGGAGGGGGGGTGGAAGAGGAGGGAGTGCCCCCCAAAACCCCCCAAAATCCCCCAAAACCCCCTCAAATCTCCCCAAATCTCTCTCCCAGTCCCTCCCAGTCCCTCCCAGTCCCTCCCAGTCTCTCCCAGTGCTCCCAGTCCATCCCAGTCTACCCCAGTACCTGGTGGTGGAGGGTCAGTGGAAGAGCAGAGCCCCCAAATCCCCCCAAAATCCCCCCAAATCTCCCCCAAATCTCTCTCCCAGTCCATCCCAGTCCCTCCCAGTCCCTCCCAGTCCCTCCCAGTCCCTCCCAGTCCCTCCCAGTTCCCTCCCAGTCCCTCCCAGTTCCCTCCCAGTCCCCCAAATCTCCCCCAAACCCCCCCAAATCTCCATCCCAGTCCCCCCAAAACCCCCCCAAATCTCCCCCAAACCCCCCCAAATCTCTCTCCCAGTGCCTCCCAGTGCTCCCAGTGCTCCCAGTTTGCCCAGTACCTGGCAGTGGAGGGTCTGTGCCCCCCGTAGACCAGCAGGCTGCGGGAGGGGGGGTGGAAGAGGAGGGAGTGCCCCCCAAAACCCCCCAAAATCCCCCCAAAATCCCCCAAAACCCCCCCAAATCTCCCTCCCAGTGCCTCCCAGTCCCTCCCAGTCCCTCCCAGTCCCTCCCAGTCTCTCCCAGTGCTCCCAGTCCATCCCAGTCTACCCCAGTACCTGGTGGTGGATGGTCAGTGGAAGAGCAGAGCCCCCAAATCCCCCCAAAATCCCCCCAAATCTCCCCAAAACCCCCCCAAATCTCTTTCCCAGTCCCTCCCAGTCCCTCCCAGTCCCTCCCAGTTCCCTCCCAGTCCCATCCCAGTCACTCCCAGTCCCATCCCAGTCCCTCCCAGTCACTCCCAGTCTCTCCCAGTCCCCCAAATCACCCCCAAATCACCCCCAAATCACCCCCAAATCACCCCAAATCTCTCTCCCAGTCTCTCCCAGTCCCTCCCAGTTCCCTCCCAGTCTGTCCCAGTCCCTCCCAGTCCTTCCCAGTCCCCCAAAATCCCCCTCAAACCCCCCAAATCCCCCCCAAATCCCCCAAAACCCCCGCTCAAACCCCCCCAAATCTTTCTCCCAGTCCCTCCCAGTGCCTCCCAGTGCTCCCAGTTTGCCCAGTACCTGGCAGTGGAGGGTCTGTGCCCCCCGTAGACCAGCAGGCTGCGGGAGGGGGGGTGGAAGAGGAGGGAGTGCCCCCCAAAACCCCCCAAAATCCCCCAAAATCCCCTCAAATCTCCCCAAATCTCTCTCCCAGTCCCTCCCAGTCTATCCCAGTCCCTCCCAGTCTCTCCCAGTGCTCCCAGTCCATCCCAGTTCCCCCAGTACCTGGTGGTGGAGGGTCAGTGGAAGAGCAGAGCCCCCAAATCCCCCCAAAATCCCCCCAAATCTCCCCAAATCTCCCCCAAATCTCTCTCCCAGTCCCTCCCAGTCTGTCCCAGTCCCTCCCAGTTCCCTCCCAGTACCTCCCAGTTCCCTCCCAGTCCCTCCCAGTCCCTCACAGTCACTCCCAGTCCCTCCCAGTCCCCCAAATCTCCCCCAAACCCCCCCGAAATCCCCCGAAACCCCCCCAAATCTCTCTCCCAGTTCCCTCCCAGTCTCTCCCAGTCCCTCCCAGTACTCCCAGTGGCTCCCAGTGCTCCCAGTTTGCCCAGTACCTGGCAGTGGAGGGTCTGTGCCCCCCGTAGACCAGCAGGCTGCGGGAGGGGGGGTGGAAGAGGAGGGAGTGCCCCCCAAAATCCCCCCAAAATCCCCCAAAATCCCCTCAAATCTCCCCAAATCTCTCTCCCAGTCCCTCCCAGTCTATCCCAGTCTGTCCCAGTCTCTCCCAGTCTCTCCCAGTGCTCCCAGTCCATCCCAGTCTACCCCAGTACCTGGTGGTGGAGGGTCAGTGGAAGAGCAGAGCCCCCAAATCCCCTCAAAACCCCCCCAAATCTCTCTCCCAGTTCCCTCCCAGTCTGTCCCAGTCCCTCCCAGTTTCCTCCCAGTCCCTCCCAGTCCTTCCCAGTCCCCCAAAATCCCCCTCAAACCCCCCCAAATCTCCCCCAAATCCCCCAAAATCCCCTGAAATCCCCTCAAATCTCCCTCCCAGTGCCTCCCAGTGCTCCCAGTTTGCCCAGTACCTGGCAGTGGAGGGTCTGTGCCCCCCGTAGACCAGCAGGCTGCGGGAGGGGGGGTGGAAGAGGAGGGAGTGCCCCCCAAAACCCCCCAAAATCCCCCAAAATCCCCCAAAACCCCCCCTCAAACCCCCCCAAATCTCTCTCCCAGTGCTCCCAGTGGCTCCCAGTGCTCCCAGTTTGCCCAGTACCTGGCAGTGGAGGGTCTGTGCCCCCCGTAGACCAGCAGGCTGCGGGAGGGGGGGTGGAAGAGGAGGGAGTGCCCGGCAGCTCGGGGGGGTTTCCCCCCCCAGCCCCCCACCCTCTGCCAGGGACCCCCCCCGGGGAGAAAGAGCCGGAAAAGATCCGAGGAAAATTCATCCCAAGGGGTTCGACCTGGAAAATTCCCAAATTTTTTGGGGGTTTTTGGGAGGTTGGGAAAGGTTAAAAGGGATCAGGGAAATTGGGAGAGGAGTTGGGGAAAGAAAAAACCAAAAAAGCAACAAAAATCCCAATAAAACCACCCCAAAATTTGGAATTTTGCACCTCAAATTCTCCCAAATCCCCCCCAAATCCTGAATTTCTCCCCCCAAATCGTGAATTTCTCCCCCCAAATTTAGAATTTTTCACCCCAAACCCACCCAAATTTTAAATTTCTCCCCCCAAATCCCAAATTTTTCCCCCCAAATTTTGAATTTCTCCCCCCAAATTTTGAATTTCTCCCCCCAAATTTTGATTTTCTCCCCCCAAACTTTCCATTGCTCACCCCCAAACCCCCCCAAATCCCAAATTTCTGTCCCCAAATCCCCCAAATTTTGAATTTCTCCCCCCAAAACCCCCCCAAACCGCCCCAAATCCTGAATTTCTCCCCCCAAATCCCAAATTTCTCCCCCCAAATTTTGAATTTCTCCCCCCAAATTTTGAATTTCTTCCCCCAACCCCCCCCAAATCCCTCCAAATTTTGAATTTTTCCCCCCAAATTTGGACTTTTTCCCCCCAAATTTTGAATTTCTCCCCCCAAACCCCCCCAAACTTTAAATTTCTCCCCCCAAATCCCAAATTTCAACCCCCAAACCCCCCAAATTTTGAATTTCTCTCCCAAAATCTTGAATTTCTCCCCCAAATTTCCATTTTCTCCCCCCAAACCCCCCCAAACTTTAAATTTCCCCCCCAAATTTTCAATTTTTCCCCCCAAATCCCCCAAACGACCCCAAATCCTGAATTTCTGCCCCCAAACTCCCCCAAACCCCCCAAATCCCGAATTTTTCCCCCCAAATTTTGAATTTCTCTCTCCAAATCCCCCCCAAATCCCAAATTTCTCCCCCAAATCCCCCAAAACTTTAAATTTCCCCCCCCAAATTTTGAATTTCTCCCCCCCAATCCTGAATTTCTCCCCCCAAATTTTGAATTTTTCCCCCCAAGTTTGGACTTTTTCGCCCCAAATTTTCAATTTCTCCCCCCAAATCCTAAATTTCTCCCCCCAACTCCCCCAAATTTTGAATCTCTCCAAAATCTCCCCTAAATCCCCCCCAAACTCCCCCAAATCCTGAATTTCTCCCCCCAAATTTTGAATTTTTCCCCCCAAATTTTGAATTTCTTCCCCCAAATTTTGAATTTCTTCCCCCAAATCCCCCCCAAATCCCCCCAAATTTCGACTTTTTCCCCCCAAATTTTGAATTTCTTCCCCCAAATTTCGACTTTTTCCCCCCAAATTTTGAATTTCACCCCCCAAAACCCCCCCAAATCCCCCAAATCCTGAATTTCTCCCCCCAAATTTGGAATTTTTCACCCCAAACTTTCAATTTCTCCCCCCAAATTTTGAATTTTTCCCCCCAATTTTTGGATTTCTCCCCCCAAATTCCCCCAAATCCCCCCAAACCCCCCCAAACCTTAAATTTCTCCCCCAAATTTTCAATTTTCCCCCCCAAACCCCCCCAAAATTTTGAATCTCTCCCCCAAAACCCCCCCAAATCCCCCAAACCCCCCCAAATTTTCAATTCCTCACCCCCAAACCCCCCCAAATTTTCAATTTCTCCCCCCATATTTTGAATTTCTCCCCCCAAATTTTCAATTTCTCTCCCCAAATTCCCCCCAAATCCCAAATTTCTTCCCAAAACCTCCCCAAACTTTCAGTTTCTCCCCCCAAATTTTGAATTTCTTCCCCCAAACTTTGAACTTTTCACCCCAAACCTCCCCAAACCCCTCCCAAATCCTGAATTTCTCCCCCCAAACTTTCAATTTCCCCCCCAAATTTTCAATTTCTCCCCCCAAATTTTGAATTTCTCCCACCTAATTTTGAATTTCCCCCCCAAATCCCCCCAAATTTTGATTTTCTCCCCCCAAATTTTGGATTTCTCCCCCCAAACCCCCCCAAATCCTGAATCTCTTCCCCAAACCCCCCCAAATTTTGAATTTCTCTCCCAAAATCTCCCCTAAATCCCCCCTGAACTCCCCCAAATCCTGAATTTCTCCCCCCAAACCCCCCCAAATTTTGAATTTTTGCCCCCAAATTTGGACTTTTTCCCCCCAAATTTTCCAATTTCTCCCCCCAAAGCCCCCCAAACTTTAATTTTCTCCCCCCAAACTTTCAATTTCCCCCCCAAATTTCCAATTTTTCCCCCCAAATCCCCCCAAATTTTTAATTTCTCGCCCCAAATTTTCAATTTCTCCCCCCAAATTTGGAATTTTTCACCCCAAACCCCCCCAAATCCCAAATTTCTCCCCCAAAATTTTGAATTTCTTCCCCCAAATCCCCCCCAAATCACCCCAAATTTTGAATTTCTCCCCCCAAATTTCCATTTTCCCCCCCAAATTTTCAATTTCTCCCCCCCAAACCCCCCCAAACTTTCAATTTCTCCCCCCAAATCCCAAATTTCTCCCCCCAAATCCCCCCAAATCCTGAATTTCTCCCCCAAATTTTTGGATTTCTCCCCCAAAATCCCCCCCAAATCCCCCCAAATTTCTCCCCCAACCCCCCCCAAATTTTGAATTTCTCTCCCCAAATCCCCTCAAATTTTCAATTTCTCCCCCTAAATCCCAAATTTCTCCCCCCAAATTTTGAATTTCACCCCCCAAACCCCCCGAAATTTTAATTTTCTCCCCCAAATTTTCAATTTCCCCCCCAAATTTTCAATTTCTCACCCCTAATTTTGAATTTCTCCCCCAAAATTTTGAATTTCTTCCCCCAAATCCCCCCCAAATTTGCACTTTTTCCCCCCAAATTTTGAATTTCACCCCCCAAAACCCCCCCAAATCCCCCCAAATTTTGAATTTTTCCCCCCAAATTTGGACTTTTTCACCCCAAATTTTGAATTTCTCTCCCCAAATCCTAAATTTCTCCCCCCAAACCCCCCCAAATTTTGAATTTCTCTCCCAAAATCTCCCCCAAATCCCCCCCAAACCCCCCCAAATCCTGAATTTCTCCCCTCAAATTTGGAATTTTTCACCCCAAACCCCCCCAATTCCCCCCCAAATCCCCCCAAATTTTGAATTTTTGCCCCCAAATTTTGAATTTCTCCCCCCAAATACCCCCAAATCCCCCCAAAATCCCACCAAATCCCCCCAAATTTTGAATTTCTCCCCCAAAACCCCCCAAACCTTAAATTTCTCCCCCAAATTTTCAATTCCTCACCCCCAAACCCCCCCAAAATTTGAATTTCTCTCCCAAAATCTCCCCTAAATCCCCCCCAAAGCCCCCAAATCCTGAATTTCTCCCCCTAAATCCCAAATTTCTCTCCCAAATTTTGAATTTCTTCCCCCAAATCCCCCCCAAATCCCCCCAAATTTGGACTTTTTCCCCCCAAATTTTGAATTTCTCCCCCCAAATTTGGACTTTTTTCCCCCAAATTTTGAATTTCTCCCCCCAAACCCCCCCAAACTTTAAATTTCTCCCCCAAATTTTCAATTTCTCCCCCAAACCCCCCCAGATTTTCAATTTCTCTCCCAAAATCTCCCCTAAATCCCCCCCAAACTCCCCCAAATCCTGAATTTCTCCCCCTAAATTTTGAATTTTTCACCCCAAACCACCCAAATTTTCAATTTCTCCCCCCAAATCCCAAATTTCTCCCCCAAACCCCCCCAAATTTTCAATTTCTCCCCCCCAAACCCCCCCAAACTTTCAATTTCTCTCCCAAAATCTCCCCTAAATCCCCCCAAACTCCCCCAAATCCTGAATTTCTCCCCCCAAATTTAGAATTTTTCACCCCAAACCCCCCCAAATTTTAAATTTCTCCCCCCAAACTTACAATTTCCCCCCCAAATTTTCAATTTCTCCCCCCATATTTTGAATTTCTCCCCCCTAATTTTGAATTTCTCCCCCCAAATGCCCCCAAATTTGGAATTTTTCCCCCCAAATTTGGAATTTTTCACCCCAAATTTTCAATTTCTCCCCCCAAATTTTGAATTTCTCCTCCCAAATTTTGAATTTCTCCCCTCAAACCCCCCCAATCCTGAATCTCTTCCCCAAACCCCCCCAAATTTTGAATTTCTCTCCCAAAATCTCCCCTAAATCCCCCCTGAACTCCCCCAAATCCTGAATTTCTCCCCCCAAACCCCCCAAATTTTGAATTTCTCCCCCCAAATTTTAAATTTCTGCCCCCAAATCCCAAATTTCTGCCCCCAAATACCCCCAAATCCTGAATTTCTCCCCCCAAATTTTGAATTTTTCACCCCAAACCCCCCCAATTTTTCAATTTTTCCCCCCCAAACCCCCCCAAATTTTAATTTTCACCCCCCAAACTTTCAATTTCCCCCCAAAATTTCCAATTTCTCCCCCCAAATTTTCAATTTCTCCCCCCCAAATCCCCCCAAATTTTGAATTTCTCCCCCCAAATTTTGAATTTCTCCCCCCAAATTTTGAATTTCTTCCCCCAAATCCCCCCCAAATTTGGACTTTTTCCCCCCAAATTTCCATTTCCCCCCCAAATTTTCAATTTCTCCCCCCCAAACCCCCCCAAATTTTAATTTTCACCCCCCAAATTTTCAGTTTTTCCCCCCAAATCCCCCAAACGACCCCAAATCCCAAATTTCTCCCCCAAACCCCCCAAACTTTAAATTTCTGCCCCCAAATTTTGAATTTCTGCCCCCAAAACCCCCCCAATTTTTCAATTTCTCTCCCCCAAAACCCCCCCAAATCCCCCAAACCCCCCCAAACTTTAAATTTCTCCCCCCAAATTTCCATTTTCCCCCCAAAATTTCCAATTTCTCCCCCCAAATTTTCAATTTCTCCCCCCCAAACCCCCCCAAACTTTCAATTTCCCCCCTAAATTTTGAATTTCACCCCCCAAACCCCCCCAAATTTTAAATTTCACCCCCCAAACTTTCAATTTCCCCCCCAAATTTTCCAATTTCTCCCCCCAAATTTCCATTTTCCCCCCCAAACTTCCAATTTTTGCCCCCCAAATCCCCCCAAATTTTAATTTTCTCCCCCCAAATTTTCAATGTTCCCCCCAAATTTTCAATTTCTCCCCCCAATTTTGAATTTCTCCCCCCCAAACCCCCCCAAAATTTTGAATTTCTCCCCCAAAATCCTCCCCAAAACCCCACAAACCCCCCCAAATTTTGAATTCCTCCCCCCAAAACCCCCAAAACCCCCCAAATTTTGAATTTCTCACCCCAAATCCCCCCAAACTTAAAATTTCTCCCCAAATTTTCAATTTTTCCCCCCAAATCCTAAATTTCTCCCCCCTAATTTTCAATTTCTCTCCCCAAATACCCCCAAATCCTGAATTTCTTCCCCCAAATTTTGAATTTTTCACTGCAAACACCCCCAAATTTTCAATTTCCCCCCCAAATTTTGAATTTCTCCCCCCTAATTTTGAATTTCTCCTCCCAAATCCCCCCCAATTTTCAATTTCTCCCCCCTGAGATTTTCAATTTCTCCCCCCTAATTTTGAATGTCTCCCCCCAAATGCCCCCAAATCCTGAATTTCTCCCCCCAAATCCCCCTCAAACCCCCCCAAATTTTGAATTTCTCTCCCCGAACCCCCTCAAAAACTACCCCAAACCCCCCCAAATCCCCCCCAAATTTTGAATTTCTCCCCTCAAACCCCCCCAAATCCCAAATTTCTCCCCCAAAATTTTGAATTTCTTCCCCCAAATCCCCCCCAAATCCCCCCAAATTTTGAATTTTTCCCCCCAAATCTTGAATTTTTCCCCCCAAATTTTCAATTTCTCTCCCCAAATTTTGAATTTCTCCCCCCAAACCCCCCCAAATCCCCCCCAAATCCCCCCCAAATCCTGAATTTCTTCCCCCAAACCCCTCAAATTTTGAATTTCTCCCCCCAAATTTTAAATTTCTGCCCCCAAATCCCAAATTTCTCCCCCCAAATACCCCCAAATCCTGAATTTCTCCCCCCAAATTTTGAATTTTTCACCCCAAACCCCCCCAATTTTTCAATTTTTCCCCCCCAAACCCCCCCAAACTTTCAATTTCACCCCCCAAATTTGCATTTTCCCCCCAAAATTTCCAATTTCTCCCCCCAAATTTTCAATTTCTCCCCCAAATTTTCAATTTCTCCCCCCTAATTTTGAATTTCTCCCCCCAAATCCCCCCAAATTTGGACTTTTTCCCCCCAAATTTTGAATTTCACCCCCCAAACCCCCCCAAACTTCCCCAAATCCTAAATTTCTCCCCCCAAATTTGGAATTTCTCCCCCAAATTTTCAATTTCCCCCCCAAATTTTCAATTTCTCCCCCCAAATTTTGAATTTCTCCCCCCAAACCCCGCCAAATTTTCAATTTCTCCCCCCAAATTTTGAATTTCTTCCCCCAAATCCCCCCCAAATCCCCCCAAATTTGGACTTTTTCCCCCCAAATTTTGAATTTCTCACCCCAATTTTTGTATTTCTCCCCCCAAACCCCCCCAAACTTTAAATTTCTCCCCCCAAATTTCCATTTTCCCCCCCAAAATTTTCCAATTTCCCCCCCAAACCCCCCCCAAATTTTGAATTTCTCCCCCCAAATCCCCCTCAAACCCCCCAAATTTTGAATTTCTGCCCCCAAAACCCCCCCAAATTTTGAATTTCTCTCCCCCAAAACCCCCCTAAATCCCCCAAACGCCCCCAAATTTCCAATTTCACCCCCCAAATTTCCATTTTGCCCCCCAAATTTTCAATTTCTCCCCCCCAAATCCCCCAAAATTTTGAATTTCTCCCCCCAAACAGCCCCAAACTTTGATTTTCTTCCCCCAAATTTCCAATTTTCCCCCCAAATTCCCAATTTCCCCCCAATCCCCATCTCTCACCCCCGAAGACGTAGATCCATTCCCCGTCCACCAGCGCGGCCGCGGGAGCCGCCAGGGGCGGGGGGCTCCGGGGGTCACTTTGGGGGGGCTGCAGCCGCCTCCAGCCCCCCCCGAGGGGCTCGAAGCTCCAGAGGTCGTTGCTCAGAGCCCCCCCCCGCAGCTGCCCCCCAAAAATCACCAGGGCGTCCCCCCAGGCCAGGCCGCAGTGAGAGTGTCGGGGGGCCTGGGGAGGGAGAGAAAATCAACATTTGGGGGGGTTTGGGGGGAAAAAAACAACATTTGGGGGGAAAAAAACAACATTTGGGGGGAAAAAACCAAAATTTGGGGGGAGAAATCCAAAATTTGGGGGGGTCTGGGGGGAAAAATCCAAAATTTGGGGGGAAAAATTCAAAATTTGGGGGGAAAAATTCAAAATTTGGGGAGAAAAATTCAAAATTTGGGGAGAAAAATTCAAAATTTGGGGAGGGTTTGGGGGAAAAATCCAAAATTTGGGGGGATTTGGGGGGGGTTTGGGGGGAAAAATCCAAAATTTGGGGGGAAAAATTCAAAATTTCGGGGCATTTTGGGGGGATTTGGGTGGATTTTGGGGGGATTTGGGGGGAGAAATTCAAAATTTAGGGGGAGAAATTCAAAATTTGGGCAGAATTTTGGTGGATTTTTGGTGAATTTTTGGTGGATTTTGGGTGGATTTTGGGTGGATTTTGGGGGAATTTGGGGAGGATTTGGGGGGATTTGGGGAGAATTTTTGGTGGATTTTGGGGAGGTTTGGGGGAGAAATTCAAAATTTGGGGGAAAAAATCCAAAATTTGGGGGAATTTTGGGTGAATTTGGGGAGGATTTGGGTGAATTTGGGTGGATTTTGGGGGGATTTTGGGTGAATTTTGGTGGATTTGGGGGAGAAATCCCAACTTTGGGGTGAAAAATGTCAACTTTGGGGTGAAAAATGGCAACTTTGGGGTGAAAAATGTCAACTTTGGGGTGTGTGGGGTGGGGAATTGGAGGTTTGGGGTGGATTTGGGGGGGTTTTTGGGGTGAGAAATGTCAAGTTTGGGGGTGATTTTGGGGGGGCTGCAGCCGCCTCCAGCCCCCCCCGAGGGGCTCGAAGCTCCAGAGGTCGTTGCTCAGAGCCCCCCCCCGCAGCTGCCCCCCAAAAATCACCAGGGCGTCCCCCCAGGCCAGGCCGCAGTGAGAGTGTCGGGGGGCCTGGGGAGGGAGAGAAAATCAACATTTGGGGGGGTTTGGGGGGAAAAAAACAACATTTGGGGGGAAAAAAACAAAATTTGGGGGGAAAAAAACAAAATTTGGGGGGAGAAATTCAAAATTTGGGGGGAAAAATTCAAAATTTGGGGAGGGTTTGGGGGAAAAATCCAAAATTTGGGGGGGGAAAAATCCAAAATTTGGGGAGGATTTGGGGGCAGAAATCGAAAATTTGGGGGGAAAAATCCAAAATTTGGGGGAAAAATTCAAAATTTGGGGAGGATTTGGGTGGATTTTGGGTGGATTTTTGGGTGGATTTTTGGTGGATTTTGGGCAAATTTGGGAGGGATTTGGGTGGATTTTGGGTGGATTTTGGGCAAATTTGGGATTTGGGTGGATTTTGGGTTAATTTTGGGTGAATTTGGGGAGGATTTTGGGGGGATTTGGGGTGGATTTGGGGGGAGAAATTCAAAATTTGGGGAGGATTTGGGGGGATTTTGGGTGGATTTTTGGTGGATTTTGGGTGGATTTTGGGGGGATTTGGGGGGAGAAATTCCAAATTTGGGGGAAAAAATCCAAAATTTGGGATGGATTTGGGGGGATTTTGGGTGAATTTGGGGTGGATTTGGGAGGAGAAATCCCAAATTTGGGGTGAAAAATCCCAACTTTGGGGTGAAAAATGGCAAATTTGGGGTGAAAAATGGCAAATTTGGGGTGAAAAATCCCAACTTTGGGGTGAAAAATCCCAAATTTGGGGTGAAAAATCCCAACTTTGGGGTGAAAAATCCCAAATTTGGGGTGAAAAATGGCAACTTTGGGGTGAAAAATGTCAACTTTGGGGTGAAAAATGGCAACTTTGGGGTGAAAAATCCCAGATTTGGGGTGAAAAATGGCAACTTTGGGGTGAAAAATGGCAACTTTGGGGTGAAAAATGTCAACTTTGGGGTGTGTGGGGTGGGGAATTGGAGGTTTGGGGTGGATTTGGGGGGGTTTTTGGGGTGAGAAATGTCAAGTTTGGGGGTGATTTTGGGGGGGCTGCAGCCGCCTCCAGCCCCCCCCGAGGGGCTCGAAGCTCCAGAGGTCGTTGCTCAGAGCCCCCCCCCGCAGCTGCCCCCCAAAAATCACCAGGGCGTCCCCCCAGGCCAGGCCGCAGTGAGAGTGTCGGGGGGCCTGGGGAGGGAGAGAAAATCAACATTTGGGGGGGTTTGGGGGGAAAAAAACAACATTTGGGGGGAAAAAAACAAAATTTGGGGGGAAAAATTCAAAATTTGGGGGGAAAAATTCAAAATTTGGAGGGAGAAATTCAAAATTTGGGAGGAAAAATCCAAAATTTGGGAGGAAAAATTCAAAATTTGGGGAGGATTTGGGGGGAGAAATTCAAAATTTGGGGGGAAAAATTCAAAATTTGGGGGGAGAAATTCTAAATTTGGGAGAATTTGGGGAAGATTTGGGGGGATTTTTGGTGAATTTTGGGTGGATTTTGGGGTGGATTTTGGGGGAATTTGGGTGGAATTTGGGTGGATTTTGGGGGGGATTTGGGGGAAGAAATTCAAAATTTGGGAGGAGAAAATCCAAAATTTGGGGGGAATTTTTGGTGGATTTTTGGTGGATTTTGGGGAGACTTGGGTGGATTTGGGGGTAGAAATCCCAAATTTGGGGTGAAAAATGGCAACTTTGGGGTGAAAAATGGCAACTTTGGGGTGAAAAATGTCAACTTTGGGGTGTGTGGGGCGGGGAATTGGAGGTTTGGGGTGGATTTGGGGGGGTTTTTGGGGTGAGAAATGTCAAGTTTGGGGGTGATTTTGGGGGGGCTGCAGCCGCCTCCAGCCCCCCCCGAGGGGCTCGAAGCTCCAGAGGTCGTTGCTCAGAGCCCCCCCCCGCAGCTGCCCCCCAAAAATCACCAGGGCGTCCCCCCAGGCCAGGCCGCAGTGAGAGTGTCGGGGGGCCTGGGGAGGGAGAGAAAATCAACATTTGGGGGGGTTTGGGGGGAAAAAAACAACATTTGGGGGGAAAAAACCAAAATTTGGGGTGAAAAAGTCAAAATTTGGGGGAAAAATTCAAAATTTGGGGGGAGAAATCCAAAATTTGGGGGGAAAAATTCAAAATTTGGGGGAAAAATTCAAAATTTGGGGGGGTTAGGGAGTGACAAATCCAAAATTTGGGAAAGAAAATTCAAAATTTGGGGGGAGAAATTCAAAATTTGGGGGGGATTTGGGGGGAGAGACTCAAAATTTGGGGATAAAAATCCAAAATTTGGGGGGAAAAGATCCAAAATTTGGGAGGGGTTTGGAGTGAATTTGGGTGGATTTTGGGGGGATTTGGGGGCAGAAATCCAAAATTTGGGGGGAAAAATTCAAAATTTTGGGGCATTTTGGGGGAATTTGGGGAGATTTTGGGTGGATTTTTGGTGGATTTTGGGTGGATTTTGGGGCAATTTTGGTGGATTTTGGGTGAATTTGGGGAGGATTTGGGGAGGATTTTGAGTGGATTTTGGGGCAATTTTGGGTGGATTTTGGGGTGGATTTGGGGGGATTTGGGGGGAGAAATCCCAAATTTGGGGGGAAAATCCAAAATTTGGGGGAAAAAACCCCAAAATTTGGGGAGGATTTGGGTGGATTTTGGGTGGATTTTGGGCAAATTTTGGGAAATTTTGGTGGATTTGGGGTAGAAATGCCAAATTTGGGGTGAAAAATCCCAACTTTGGGGTGAAATATGGCAACTTTGGGGTGAAAAATGGCAACTTTGGGGTGAAAAATGTCAACTTTGGGGTGTGTGGGGTGGGGAATTGGAGGTTTGGGTGGATTTGGGGGGGTTTTTGGGGTGAGAAATGTCAAGTTTGGGGGTGATTTTGGGGGGGCTGCAGCCGCCTCCAGCCCCCCCCGAGGGGCTCGAAGCTCCAGAGGTCGTTGCTCAGAGCCCCCCCCCGCAGCTGCCCCCCAAAAATCACCAGGGCGTCCCCCCAGGCCAGGCCGCAGTGAGAGTGTCGGGGGGCCTGGGGAGGGAGAGAAAATCAACATTTGGGGGGGTTTGGGGGGAAAAAAACAACATTTGGGGGGAAAAAAACAAAATTTGGGGGGAAAAATTCAAAATTTGGGGGGAGAAATTCAAAATTTGGGGGGTTTTGGGGGTGAGAAATCCAAAATTTGGGAAAGAAAATTCAAAATTTGGGGGGAGAAATTCAAAATTTGGGGGGAAAAGATCCAAAATTTGGGAGGGGTTTGGGGTGGATTTGGGTGGATTTTGGGGGGATTTGGGGGCAGAAATCCAAAATTTGGGGGGAGAAATTCAAAATCTGGGGAGGATTTGGGTGGAATTTGGGGAGATTTTGGGTGGATTTTTGGTGGATTTTGGGTGTAATTTGGGTGGATTTTGGGGGGGATTTGGGGGGAGAAATTCAAAATTTGGGAGGAAAAATTCAAAATTTGGGGAGGGTTTGGGGGAAAAATCCAAAATTTGGGGGGATTTTGGGGGGGTTTGGGGGGAAAAATTCAAAATTTGAGAGGAAAAATTCAAAATTTTGGGGCATTTTGGGGGGATTTGGGTGGATTTTGGGTGGATTTTGGGGGAATTTTAGGAGGATTTGGGGAGATTTTAGGGGGATTTTGGGTGGATTTTGGGGGGGATTTGGGGGGAGAAATTCAAAATTTGGGCAGAATTTGGGGGGATTTTTGGTGAATTTTTGGTGGATTTTTGGTGGATTTTGGGGGGATTTTGGGGGAATTTGGGAAGGATTTGGGGGGAAAAATTCAAAATTTGGGGGGATTTTGGGTGAATTTTGGGAGGATTTGGGGTGGATTTTGGGGGGATTTTTGGTGGATTTTGGGTGTAATTTGGGTGATTTTGGGGGGGTTTGTGGGGAAAAATCCAAAATTTGGGAGGAAAAATTCAAAATTTGGGGAGGATTTGGGTGGATTTGGGTGGATTTGGGGAATTTGGGGTGGATTTTGGGTGGATTTGGGGAATTTGGGGAGGATTTTGGGTGGATTTGGGTGGATTTGGGTGGATTTGGGGTGGATTTGGGTGGATTTAGGTGGATTTGGGGTGATTTTGGGTGGATTTGAGGTAATTTGGGGAGGATTTTGGGGGGATTTGGGTGGATTTTGAGGTAATTTGAGGTAATTTGGGGTGATTTTGGGTGGATTTGAGGTAATTTGAGGTAATTTGGGGAGGATTTTGGGTGGATTTTGGGGTGATTTGGATGGATTTGGGTGGATTTGGGGGATTTTGGGGTGATTTTGGGGAATTTGGGGCGGGGTCTGACCGGGACGGGGCTCCCGGGGGTCTCCGGGACTCGTTCCCATCGGTTGGAGCTGAAGTTGAACCGGACCAGATCCCCCAGGGCCTCATTCAGGTCCAATCCTGGGGGAGGGAAAAGGGTCAGGACCCCTCCCCAAATTCCCCAAATTCCCCAAAATCCCCCCAAATTCACCCCCCCCCCAAAAAAACCTGAAAAAATTAAATTAAAAACACCAAAAAATTGGAAAAAAAAAACCCCAAAAAACCCCAAAAAACCTCCCAGGGTCTTGCTCTGTTCAAATCCCAGGACCCCTCCCCAAAATCCCCCCAAACCCCCCCAAACCCCCCCAAATTTCCTCAAAACCCCCCCAAAATACCCGAAATCACCCCAAATCCCTCCCAAAATCCCCCAAATCCCCCCCAAATTTCCCCAAAACCCCCCAAAATCCCCCCAAAATCCCCCCAAATTCCCTCCCAAAATCCCCCAAAATTGCCCAAATCCCCCCAAATCTCCCAAAATTGCCCAAATCCCCCCAAATCCCCCAAAATCCCCCAAAATCCCCCCAAATTCCCTCCCAAAATCCCCCAAAATCCCCCCAAATCCCTCCCAAACCCCCCAAAAATCCCCAAAATCCCCACAAATCCCTCCCAAACCCCCACAAAATCCCCCCAAATTTCCCAAAAATCCCCCTAAAAATCCCCCAAAATCCCCCCCAAAACCCCCCCAAAATCCCTCCCAAAATCCCCCAAAATTCCCCCCAAAATTCCCCAAAATCTGCCCAAAAATGCCCCAAAATCCCCCCAAATTCACCCCAAAACCCCCCAAATTTCCCCCAAATCCCCCCAAAAACGCCCCAAAATCCCCCCCCAAATCCCCCCAAAATCCCTCCCAAACCCCCCAAAATCCCCCCCAAATTCCCCAAAATCTGCCCAAATACCCCCCAAATCCCTCCCAAACCCCCCAAAATCCCCCCCAAATTCCCCAAAATCTGCCCAAATTCCCCCCAAAATCCCTCCCAAACCCCCTAAATTTCCCCCAAATCCCCCCAAAACCCCCCAAATTTCCCCAAATTTCCCCAAAACCCCTCAAATTTCCCAAAATCCCCCCAAAACCCCCAAATTCCCCCAAAATCCCCCAAATTTCCCCAAAGTACCCCCAAACACGTAGAGCATTCCTGTCCCGGGCAGGACAGTGCTCCAAAATCCCCTAAATCCCCTCAAAATCCCCCCAAAATTCCCCAAATCCACCCAATCCACCCAAACCCTCCCCTAATTTCCCCAAAATCCCCCCAAATTTCCCCCAAATCCCCCCAAAAACGCCCCAAAATCCCCCCCAAAACCCCCCAAAATCCCCTCAAAAATCCCCCAAATCCCTCCGAAACACCCCAAATTCCCCCAAAATCACCCAAAATCCCCCCAAATCCCTCCCAAAATCCCCCCAAATTCCCCAAAATCCCCCCAAATCCCTCCCAAAATCCCCTCAAATTCCCCAAAATCTGCCCAAAAATGTCCCAAAATCCCCCCAAATTTCCCCAAAATCACCCAAATTCCCCCCAAATCCCCCCAAATTCCCCCAAAGTACCCCCAAAGTACCCCCAAACACGTAGAGCATTCCTGTCCTGGGCAGGACAGCATCCCCAAATCCCCTAAATCCCCCCAAATTTCCCCAAAATTCCCCCAAAATCTGCCCAAAAATGCCCCAAAATCCCCCAAAATTTCCCCAAAATCCGCCAAATTTCCCAAAATTCCCCCAAAACCCCCAAAATCCCCCCAAATCCCCCCAAATCCCTCCCAAAATCCCCCCAAAATTCCCCCAAAATTCCCCAAAATCTGCCCAAAAATGCCCCAAAATCCCCCCAAATTTCCCCAAAATCCCTCCAAATTTCCCCAAAATCCCTAAAACCCCCCAAATTTCCCAAAATCCCCCAAATTTCCCCAAAATCCCCCAGATTTCCCCAGATTTCCCCAAATTTCCCCAAAGTACCCCCAAACACGTAGAGCATTCCTGTCCCGGGCAGGACGGCGCCGGCGGCCGCGATTCGGGGTCGGAATTGGGGGTCCCCGGAGCTGATCCGGTACCAGCGACCCTCACCCCGAGAATCCTCCAGGGAAAGGTCACAGGAGAACCCCAAAAATCCCGGCTGGCACTCGCAGAGCCCCGAATCCTAAAAAAAAACCCCAAAATTTGGGTGGGGGAGAGCCCAAAAAATGTTTTGGGAAAAGGTTGGGGTGTCCTAAAAACAATCCTGGAAGAATTTGGGGGGGTCTTGGTTTCAATCCCAAAAGTTTTGGGGTCTCAAAGTTTAAATCCCAAAAGTTTTGGGGTCCCAAAGCTCCAATCCCAAAAGTTTTGGGGTTACAAAGCCTCAATCCCAAAAGTTTTTGGGGTCCCAAAAGTTTTGGAGTCTCAAAGTTTCAATCCCAAAAGTTTTTGGGTTCCAAAGTTTCAATCCCAAAAGTTTTGGGGTCCCAAAGTTTCAATCCCAAAGTTTTTGGAGTGTCTCAATTCCATTTCTGGAAGTTTTGGGGTCCCAAAGCTCCAATCCCAAAAGTTTTTGGGGTCTCAAAGTTTCAATCCCAAAAGTTTTGAGGTCCCAAAGTTTTTGGGGTCCCAAAGCTCCAATCCCAAAAGTTTTGGAGTCCAAAAGTTTCAATCCCAAAAGTTTTGGGGTCTCAAAGTTTCAATCCCAAAAATCTTGGGGTCCCAAAGTTTCAATCCCAAAAGTTTTGGAGTTTCAAAGTTTCAATCCCAAAAGTTTTGGGGTCTCAAAGTTTCAACCCCAAAAGTTTTGAAGTCCTAAAATTTAAATCCCAAAAGTTTTGGGGTCCCAAAGTTTTTGTGGCCCCCAAGTTTCAATCCCAAAAGTTTTGGGGTCTCAAAGTTTCAATCCCAAAAGTTTTTGGGTTCCAAAGTTTCAATCCCAAAAGTTTTGGGGTCCCAAAGTTTCAATCCCAAAAGTTTTGGGGTCCCAAAACCTCAATCCCAAAAGTTTTTGGGTTCCAAAGTTTCAATCCCAAAAGTTTTGGGGTCTCAAAGCCTCAATCCCAAAAGTTTTGGGGTCCCAAAGCCTCAATCCCAAAAGTTTTGGGGTCTCAAAGTTTCAATCCCAAAAGTTTTGGGGTCCCAAAGCCTCAATCCCAAAGTTTTTGGGGTGTCTCAATTCCATTTCTGGAAGTTTTGGGGTCCCAAAGCTCCAATCCCAAAAGTTTTGGGGTCCCAAAACCTCAATCCCAAAAGTTTTTGGGGTTCCAAAGTTTCAATCCCAAAAGTTTTTGGGTCTCAAAGTTTCAATCCCAAAAGTTTTGGGGTCCCAAAGTTTCAATCCCAAAAATTTTGGAGTCTCAAAGCCTCAATCCCAAAAGTTCTTGGGGTGTCTCAATTCCATTTCTGGAAGTTTTGGGGTCCCAAAGCTCCAATCCCAAAAGTTTTGGGGTCTCAAAGCCTCAATCCCAAAAGTTTTGGGGTCTCAAAGTTTCAACCCCGAAAGTTTAAGTCCTAAAATTTAAATCCCAAAAGTTTTGGGGTCCCAAAGTTTCAATCCCAAAAGTTTTTGGGTTTCAAAGTTTCAATCCCAAAAGTTTTGGGGTCCCAAAGTTTCAATCCCAAAAGTTTTGGGGTCTCAAAGTTTCAATCCCAAAAGTTTTGGGGTCCCAAAGTTTCAATCCCAAAAGTTTTGGGGTCTCAAAGTTTCAATCCCAAAAGTTTTGGGGTCCCAAAGTTTCAATCCCAAAAGTTTTGGGGTCCCAAAGTTCCAATCCCAAAAGTTTTGGGGTTTCAAAGTTTCAATCCCAAAAGTTTTGGGGTCCTAAAGTTTCAACCCCAAAAGATTTGAAGTCCTAAAATTTAAATCCCAAAAGTTTTGGGGTCCCAAAGTTTTTGGGGTCCCAAAGTTTCAATCCCAAAAGTTTTGGGGTCCCAAAGTTTCAATCCCAAAGTTTTTGGGGTGTCTCAATTCCATTTCTGGAAGTTTTGGGGTCCCAAACTTTCAATCCCAAAAGTTTTGGGGTCCCAAAGCCTCAATCCCAAAAGTTTTGGAGCCCCAAAAGTTTTGGAGTCTCAAAGTTTCAATCCCAAAAGTTTTGGGGTCCCAAAGCCTCAATCCCAAAAGTTTTGGGGTCTCAAAGTTTCAATCCCAAAAGTTTTGGGGTCTCAAAGTTTCAATCCCAAAAGTTTTGAAGTCCTAAAATTTAAATCCCAAAAGTTTTGGGGTCACAAAGTTTTTGGGGTCTCAAAGTTTCAATCCCAAAAGTTTTTGGGTTCCAAAGTTTCAATCCCAAAAGTTTTTGGGTTCCAAAGTTTCAATCCCAAAAGTTTTGGGGTCCCAAAGTTCCAATCCCAGCAGTTTCGGGGTCCCAAAGTTTCAATCCCAAAAGTTTTGGGGTCCTAAAATTTAAATCCCAAAAGTTTTTGGGGTCCCAAAGTTTCAATCCCAAAACTTTTGGAGTCCAAAAGTTTCAACCCCAAAAGTTTTGAAGTCCTAAAATTTAAATCCCAAAGTTTTTGGGGTCCCAAAGTTTCAATCCCAAAAGTTTTTGGGGTGTCTCAATTCCATTTCTGGAAGTTTTGGGGTCCCAAAGCTCCAATCCCAAAAGTTTTGGGGTCCCAAAGTTTCAATCCCAAAAGTTTTGGGGTTCCAAAGTTTCAATCCCAAAAGTTTTGGGGTCTCAAAGTTTCAATCCCAAAAGTTTTGGGGTCACAAAGTTTCAATCCCAAAAGTTTTGGGGTCTCAAAGTTTCAATCCCAAAAGTTTTGGAGTCTCAAAGTTTCAATCCCAAAGTTTTTGGAGTCTCAAAGTTTGAATCCCAAAAGTTTTGAGGTCCCAAAGTTTTTGGGGTCCCAAAGTTTCAATCCCAAAGTTTTTGGGGTGTCTCAATTCCATTTCTGGAAGTTTTGGGGTCCCAAAGTTTCAATCCCAAAAGTTTTGGGGTCCCAAAGTTTCAATCCCAAAAGTTTTTGGGTCCCAAAGTTTCAATCCCAAAAGTTTTGAAGTCCTAAAATTTAAATCCCAAAAGTTTTGGGGTCCCAAAGTTTTTGTGGCCCCCAAGTTTCAATCCCAAAAGTTTTGGGGTCTCAAAGTTTCAATCCCAAAAGTTTTTGGGTTCCAAAGTTTCAATCCCAAAAGTTTTGGGGTCCCAAAGTTTCAATCCCAAAAGTTTTGGGGTCCCAAAGCCTCAAATCCCAAAAGATTTGGGGTCCCAAAAGTTTTGGAGTCCCAAAGTTTTTGGGGTCCCAAAGTTTCAATCGCAAAAGTTTTGGAGTCTCAAAGTTTCAATCCCAAAGTTTTTGGGGTCCCAAACTTTCAATCCCAACAGTTTTGGGGTCATAAAGTTCCAATCCCAAAAGTTTCAATCCCAAAAGTTTTGGAGTCCCAAAGCCTGAAATCCCCACAAATCCCCCCCAAAAAAACCCAAAATAACCGCAAAAAACAAGAAAAAATCCCCAAAAATGGAAAAAAATCCCAAAAAACTCCCCAAAAACACCCCAAAAAAATCACCAAAAAAATCCAAACCCCCAAAAACCCCAAAAACACCAAAAACACCCAAAAAATAAAAAAAAATCAAAAAAAATCCTAAAAACCCCCAAAAACACCACAAAAAATCCAAAAAAATCCTAAAAACACCCAAAAAACACCACAAAAAACACCCCCAAGAAACCCCCCAAAAAATAAAAAAAATCCTAAAAACACACAAAAACAGCCCAAAAACACCCAAAAAAACACCCCCCAAAAATCCAAAAAAATCCTAAAAACACCCCAAAAAACACCCCAAAAACACCCAAAAAACACCCCAAAAAAACCCCAAAAAATCCCAAAAAAATTCCAAAAAAATCCTAAAAACACCCAAAAAACACCCCAAAAACACCCCAAAAAAATCCCCCAAAAAATCAAAAAAAATCCTAAAAACACCCAAAAAACACCCCAAAAACACCCAAAAACACTCAAAAAAAAAGCAAAAAAAAAACCCAAAACAATCCTAAAAACACCCAAAAAACACCCAAAAAACACCCAAAAAACACACAAAAAAATCCCAAAAAAATCCAAAAAATCCTAAAAACACCCAAAAACACCCCAAAAACACCCAAAAAAAAAAACCCCAAAGATAAAAAAAAAATCCTAAAAACACCCAAAAAAAAACCCCAAAAAAATCCAAAAAAATCCTAAAAACACCCAAAAAACACCCAAAAAAAACCCCCAAAAAATTCCAAAAAAATCCTAAAAAGCCCCAGCAACAGCCCAAACCCCCTCTCACCTGGTTACAGGTGCCCCTGGGCGGGTGACAGGTGTCAGGACAGGCGGGTTTGGAACAGTCGGAACCGGCCCAGCCCGGGGAACAGCGGCACAGCCCCCGGGACAGGCAGAGCCCCCGGCCCCTACACCCCAAAAACCACCCAAAAACACCCAAAAACACCCCAAAAACACCCCAAAAACACCCAAAAAACACATAAAAAACACCCAAAAACACCCAAAAACACCCCAAAAACACCCAAAAAAAAATTAAAAAAAAATCCTAAAAACACCCAAAAAAAACCCCAAAAAAAATCCAAAAAAATCCTAAAAACACCCAAAAACACCCAAAAAAAACCCCAAAAAATCCTAAAAACACCCAAAAACACCCCAAAAACCCCCCAAACCCCCTCTCACCTGGTTACAGGTGCCCCTGGGCGGGTGACAGGTGTCAGGACAGGCGGGTTTGGAACAGTCGGAACCGGCCCAGCCCGGGGAACAGCGGCACAGCCCCCGGGACAGGCAGAGCCCCCGGCCCCTGCAGCCCCAAAACCACCCAAAAACACCCCAAAAAAACCCCAAAAACAACCCAAAAACACACAAAAAACACACAAAAAACCCCCAAAAGAAATCCTAAAAACACCCGAAAACAAAACACCCAAAAAAACTACAAAAAAAAATCCTAAAAACCCCCAAAAACACCCCAAAAACACCCAAAAAAAAAAAAAAAAATCCTAAAAACACCCCAAAAAAAAAACCAAAAAAATCCAAACAATCCTAAATACACCCCAAAAAAAAACTCCAAAAAACTCCAAAAAATCCTAAAAACACCCAAAAAAACCGCTAAAAAACCCCAAAAAAATCCTAAAAACTCCCAAAAACACCCCAAAAACACCCAAAAAAACCTGCAAAAAAAACCCCAAAAAAATCCTAAGAACACCAAAAACCACCCAAAAACACCCAAAAAAACCCCCAGAAACACCAAAAAAAATCCCAAAAAAATCCCAAAAAATCCTAAAAACCCCCAACAACAGCCCAAACCCCCTCTCACCTGGTTACAGGTGCCCCTGGGCGGGTGACAGGTGTCAGGACAGGCGGGTTTGGAACAGTCGGAACCGGCCCAGCCCGGGGAACAGCGGCACAGCCCCCGGGACAGGCAGAGCCCCCGGCCCCTACACCCCAAAACCACCCAAAACCACCCAAAAACACCCAAAAACACCCCAAAAACACCCCAAAAAATCCAAAAAAATCCTAAAAACACCCAAAAACACCCCAAAAAAGCCAAAAAAAATCCTAAAAACACCCAAAAAACACCCAAAAAAACCACAAAAAAATCCTAAAAACACCCAAAAACACCCCAAAAACACCCAAAAAAAAAAACCCCCAAAGATAAAAAAAAAATCCTAAAAACACCCAAAAAAAACCCCCAAAAATCCAAAAAAAATCCAAAAAAAATCCTAAAAACACCCAAAAAACAACCAAAAAAAAACCCAAAAAAATCCAAAAAAATCCTAAAAACACCCCAAAAAAAACCCAAAAACACCCAAAAAAACCCCCAAAAAATCCAAAAAAATCCTAAAAACACCTCCAAAAAAAACCCCCAAAAAATCCAAAAAACACCCAAAAAACCCCAAAAAATTCCAAAAAAATCCTAAAAAACCCCAACAACACCCCACAAACCCCTCTCACCTGGTTACAGGTGCCCCTGGGCGGGTGACAGGTGTCAGGACAGGCGGGTTTGGAACAGTCGGAACCGGCCCAGCCCGGGGAACAGCGGCACAGCCCCCGGGACAGGCAGAGCCCCCGGCCCCTACAGCCGCCCGGGCACAGCGACAGCTCCCAGGTGGCGTTGAAGCCCAGCAGGTTGTAGTTGGCATCGCTGAACAGGTGGAGGAGCATCTGGGAACGGTGAAAATTTGGGTTAAAAACAGCTGGAAATGGTTAAAAAGGAGGGGAAATGGTTAAAAAGGAGGGGAAATGGTTAAAAAGGAGGGGAAATGGTTAAAAAGGAGAGGAAATGGTTAAAAAGGAGGGGAAATGGTTAAAAAGGAGGGGAAATGGTTAAAAAGGTGGGGAAATGGGTAAAAAGGAGAGGAAATGGTTAAAAAGGAGGGGAAATGGTTAAAAAGGAGGGGAAACGGTTAAAAAGGAGAGGAAACGGTTAAAAAGGAGGGGAAATGGTTAAAAAGGAGGGGAAATGGTTAAAAAGGTGGGGAAATGGTTAAAAAGGAAAGGAAATGGTTAAAAAGGAGAGGAAATGGGTAAAAAGGAGGGGAAATGGTTAAAAAGGAGGGGAAATGGTTAAAAAGGAGGGGAAATGGTTAAAAAGGAGGGGAAATGGTTAAAAAGGAGAGGAAATGGTTAAAAAGGAGAGGAAATGGTTAAAAAGAAGGGGAAATGGTTAAAAAGGAGAGGAAATGGTTAAAAAGGAGGGGAAATTGTGAAAAATTGGGTTGAAAAGGAGGGGAAATGGTTAAAAAGGAGGGGAAATGGTTAAAAAGGAGGGGAAATTGTGAAAGTTTGGGTTAAAAAGGAGGGGAAATGGTGAAAATTTGGGTAAAAAATGAGGGGAAATAGTTAAAAAGGAGGGGAAATGGTTACGAAATGGTTAAAAAGGAGGGGAAATGGTTAAAAAGGAGGGGAAATGGTTAAAAAGGAGGGGAAATGGTTAAAAAGGAGAGGAAATGGTTAAAAAGGTGGGGAAATGGGTAAAAAGGAGGGGAAATGGGTAAAAAGGAGAGGAAATGGTTAAAAAGGAGAGGAAATGGTTAAAAAGGAGGGGAAATAGTTAAAAAGGAGGGGAAATGGTTAAAAAGGTGGGGAAATGGGTAAAAAGGAGGGGAAATGGGTAAAAAGGAGAGGAAATGGTTAAAAAGGAGAGGAAATGGTTAAAAAGGAGGGGAAATGGTTAAAAAGGAGAGGAAATGGTTAAAAAGGTGGGGAAATGGGTAAAAAGGAGGGGAAATGGTTAAAAAGGAGGGGAAATGGTTAAAAAGGAGAGGAAATGGTTAAAAAGGGGGGGAAATGGTTAAAAAGGAGGGGAAATGGTTAAAAAGGAGAGGAAATGGTTAAAAACCGGGGGAAATGGGTAAAAAGGAGGGGAAATGGTTAAAAAGGAGGGGAAATGGTTAAAAAGGAGGGGAAATGGTTAAAAAGGAGAGGAAATGGTTAAAAAGGAGGGGAAATGGTTAAAAATGAGAGGAAATGGTTAAAAAGGGTGAGGGGGTGACACACGGGGTGAGGGTGTTGTGGGGAAGTGTTGGGGTGTTGTAGGGGTGTAGTTGAAGTGTTGTTGGGATCTAATTAAATATTATTTAATAATTTAAATTAATTTAATAATAATATAATATAATAAAACAAAACATAATAAAATAAAATATAATCTAATAAAATATAATAAAATATAATGCAATAAAATAGAATAGAATAGAATAAAATATAATGTAATAAAATCTAATAAAATAAAATTAATAAAAGAGTAAAATAAAATAAAATGTAACATAATATAATGTAATGTAATGTAATGTAATGTAATATAATATAATATAATATAATACAATATAACATAATATAATATAATATAATATAATATAATATAATATAATATAATATAATATAATATAATACATAGTATCAGTAATTAATATAAAAATATCTAATTAATAATTATCCATTTCTAATTAAGAATTATTTGGATTTTTGAATGAAATTAAATATTACTTGGATTGTGAATATTTAAGAAATAAATCAATGGAATTGTGAAATTTTAAGGAATAAATGGAATTTTTAAGGAATAAATGGAATTGCGAATTTTTAAAGAATTTATCATTGGAATTGTAGAATTTTAAAGAATAAACCAATGGAATTGCAAAATTCTAAATAAAATATCATTGGAATTGCAAAATCATAAAGGATAAATAAAAAATCCTTAAAAAAATCTCAAAAAATCAAAAAAAAACCCTAAAACAAAATCCTAAAAAAATCCTAAAAAAAATCCTAAAAAAACCCTCTAAAAATAATAAAAAAAAAATCCTAAAAAAATCCTAAAAATATCTTAAAAAAATAAAAAAAATCCTAAAAAAATCTCTAAAAATCCTGAAAAAAAATCCTAAAAAACCCCTAAAAATCCTAAAAAAATCCTAAAAAAATCCTAAAAAAATCCTAAAAAAATCTCTAAAAATAAAAAAAATCCCCTAAAAAAAACCAAAATAAGTCCTAAAAAAATCCTAAAAAAGACCCTCTAAAAATCCTAAAAAAATCTTTAAAAAAATCTAAGAAAAAATCCTTAAAAAAATCCTTAAAAAATCCTAAAAAAATCCCCCAAAAATCCTAAAAAAATCTCTAAAAAAATCCTAAAAAAATCCTAAAAAACCTCTAAAAATCCTAAAAAAATCCTAAAGAAATCCTAAAGAAATCCTAAAAGAAATCTCTAAAAATCTAAAAAAAAACCTAAAAAAAAACCTAAAAAAAAAAAATCTCTAAAAATCTAAAAGGAATTTTAAAAAGTCCTAAAAAAAATCATAAAAAAGTCCTAAAAAAATCTCTGGAAATCCTAAAAAAAATCCTAAAAAAATCTCTAAAAATCCTGAAAAAAATCCTAAAAAAATCTAAAAAAAATCCTAAAAACAATCCTAAAAAAATCTCCAAAAATCCTAAAAAAATCCTAAAAAAAACTCTAAAAATCCTAAAAAAACCTCTAAAAATCCCCAAAAAATCCTAAAAAAATCCTAAAAAAATCTCTAAAAATCCTAAAAACATCCTAAAAAAATAAAAAAAAAAATCCTAAAAAAATCCTAAAAAAATCCTAAAAAAGTCTCTAAAAAAATCCTAAAAAATCCTAAAAAAACCTCCAAAAATCCTAAAAAAACCTCTAAAAATCAAAAAAAAATCGTAAAAAAATCCTAAAAAAATCTCTAAAAATCCTAAAAACATCCTAAAAAATAAAAAAAAAACCTAAAAAAATCTCTAAAAAAATCCTAAAAAAATCTCTAAAAATCCTAAAAAAAATCTAAAAAAAATAAAAAAAAATCTCAAAAAATCCCCAAAAAATTCCCCATAAAATCCTAAAAAAATCTCTAAAATTCCCCCAAAAAAAACCCCGATTTCCCAGGGATTCCCGGTTCTCTCTGACCTTTCCCGAGGTGGCCTCCAGGGGCGCGGGCAGGGAGCTGCCGCTGAGGGCGGCCAGCAGGGGGCTGCGGGTGGAGCCGCCGTCGTAGACGAACAGGTAATCGTAGGTGCACTCCGTGTCCATGAAGGTGAAGGTCAGCAGGATCCGGTGCCGCGGGCTGGGGGCTGACAAAAAAAACGGGGAGGGGTTAGCATAGAAAATATACAAATATCAAAAAATTCCGCTTTTCAAATAGCCAGAAATACCCAAAAAAATCCACCAAAAAATAAAAAAAAAATCCAAAAAAAAAATCCGGTCACCAAATACCCAAAAATCCACAAAAAATCCCAAAAAAATCCGCTCCTCAAAGCCCCAAAAAATCCACAAATCCCAAAAAAATTCTACTCTTCAAATCCACAAAAATACACAAAAAGATCCCAAAAAAATCTACTCCTCAAATACCAAAAAAATCACAAAAAACCCCAACGATCCCGCTCCTCAAAGCCCCAAAAAATCCACAAATCCCCAAAAAATCCCACTCCTCAAATACCCAAAAATCCCACTCCTCAAATCCCCAAAAATCCCCAAAAATCCAAATCCCCAAATGCTCAAAAATCCCCAAAAATCCCCAAAAATCCCACTCCTCAAATCCCCAAAAATCCCCAAAAAATCCGCTACTCAAATACCTAAAAATCTAGAAAAATCCCGCACCTCAAATCCCAAAAAAATCCACAAATCCCAAAAAATTTCGCTCATCAAATACACAAAAATACCCCAAAATACCCAAAAATCCCCAAAAATGCCCCTCCTCAAATTCCCAAAAATCCCCAAAAATCCCCCCATCCAAATCCACAAAAATCCCCAAAAATTCCGCTCCTCAAATCCCCAAAAATCCCACTCCGCAAATCCCAGAAAAATCCCCAAAAATCCCGCTCCTGAAATCCACAAAAATCCACAAAAATCCCACTCCTCAAATCCCCAAAAATCCCCAAAAAATCCCCCCATCCAAATCCCCAAAAATCCCAAAAAAATCCGCTCCTCAAATACCCAAAAATCCCCAAAAATCCTCCTCCTCAAATCCCAAAAAAATCCCCAAAAATCCCCAAAAATCCAAATCCCCAAATCCCCAAAAAATCCCCAAAAACCCATAAAAATCACCCCCTCCTCAAATACCCAAAAATCCCGCTCCTCAAATCCACAAAAATCCACAAAAATTCCACTCCACAAATACCCAAAAATTCCCAAAAATCCACAAAAATCCGCTCCTCAAATCCCCAAAAATCCACAAAAAATCATCCCCTCCTCAAATCCACAAAAATCCGCTCCTCAAATCCCAAAAAATCCCCAAAAATCCCCAAAAATCTCACTCCACAAATACCCAAAAATTCCCAAAAATCCCCAAAAATCCAAATCCCCAAATCCCCAAAAAATCCCCAAAAATCCATAAAAATCACCCCCTCCTCAAATACCAAAAAATCCTGCTCCTCAAATCCACAAAAATCCACAAAAAACCACAAAAATCCACAAAAACCCACAAAAATCCACAAAAATCCACAAAAATCCAAGTCCCCAAATGCCCAAAAATCCCCAAAAAACCACAAAAATCCCGCTCCTCAAATCCCCAAAAATCCCCAAAAATCCAAATCCCCAAATCCCCAAAAATCCCCCCACCCAAATCTCCAAAAATCCCCAAAAATCCACAAAAATCCCACTCCTCAAATCCCCAAAAATCCACAAAAAATCACCCCCTCCTCAAATCCCAAAAAATCCACAAAAATCCACAAAAATCCCGCTCCCCAAATCCCCAAAAATCCACAAAAATCCAAATCCCCAAATCCCAAAAAATTCCACAAAAATCCATAAAAATCACCCCCTCCTCAAATCCCCAAAAATCCACAAAAATCCACAAAAATCCACAAAAATCCCCCCCATCCAAACCCCCAAAAATCCACAAAAATCCCACTCCTCAAATCCCCAAAAATCCACAAAAATCCACAAAAAATCCACAAAAATCCCACTCTCCAAATCCACAAAAATCCACAAAAATCCACAAAAATCCGCTCCTCAAATCCCCAAAAATCCCCAAAAATCCAAATCCCCAAATCCCCAAAAATCCCCCCCACCCAAATCTACAAAAATCCACAAAAATCCACAAAAATCCCACTACCCAAATCCCAAAAAATCCCCAAAAATCCAAATCCCCAAATCCCAAAAAAATCCACAAAAATCCACAAAAATCTCGCTCCCCAATTCCCCAAAAAATCCACAAAAATCCCCAAAAATCCAAATCCCCAAATCCCAAAAAATTCCACAAAAATCCATAAAAATCACCCCCTCCTCAAATCCCAAAAAATCCACAAAAATCCACAAAAATCCCCAAAAATCCCGCTCCCCAAATCCCCAAAAATCCACAAAAATCCACAAAAATCCACAAAAATCCCCCCATCCAAACCCACAAAAATCCCCAAAAATCCCCCCATCCAAACCCCCCAAAATCCCCAAAAATCTCCCCCATCCAAATCCCAAAAAATCCGAAAAAATCCCCAAAAATCCCACCCAGTGATTTCAACTTTGTTGAAGTCCTAAAAACTCCAAAAACCCAAAATCTTCCCCCCCCGAAAAAAAAAAATCCTATTAAAAGCAATTTAAAAAATGTTGTACAAATTTAAAATTTTTTTAAAAATTCCATACAAATTCCCCCAAAAAAATTGTTTTAAAAATAACCAAAAATCCTAAAAAAAACGCGTTAAAAAAACCGAAACAAAACAAAAAGAAATCCCTTAAAAAATCCCAAAAAACCCACAAAAAACCTGTGGGGTCTTGGGGGTGTTTTGGGGGTGCCGAGCCCGAATTTGGGGTGAAACCGCGACTTTTTGGGGTCTCGGAGCCGATTTTGGGAGTGGTTTTTTCTTGAGGCCGCTCCCCCTTTCCACGAGCCCCTCCCTTCAGGGAGGGTGGAGCAGTTCCCGGGGGATTTGGGGGGCGATTTTAGGGTTTCCGGGGACGCCGAGCCCGATTTTGGGGTGGATTTTGGGGTTTTCGGGGTTCCTCACCCTCGATGAGCCACTCGCAGTTGCCGTTGACCGAGTAGTTTCCGGGGCCGTCGGTGACGAAGCCGCGGGGTCCCCTCAGCACCCGGCGCTGCCCTTTGCAGTCCCCGGCCCCCGCCGGGACCCCCCAAAAAACCCCCAAAAACCCCAAAATCAGCGCCGGCAGCGCCCCGGGGACCCCCATGGTTGGAGGTGGGGGAACGGAGCTGGAGGAGAAAATTTGGGGTTAAAAGGAGGGGAATTGGCGCTGAAACTCGTGGGGGAATCACAAATCTTCCCCGATAAAAAATAACCCAAAACGCCACCAAAAAAATCAAAATAACCCCCCAAAAATCCCACAGGGAACACCCCCAAATCCCAAAGAAACCCCAAAACACCCCTGAATGACTCCGAAAATTTAACGGGATGCTCCAGGCTTCACTCTTGGGAGGCTGAACTTCCCCCACGACACCCAAATCTCCTCAGGCCCTCCCAAAATCCCTCACGATCCCATCAGGACCACCCCCAAAATCCCTCAGGATCCCCCAAATTCCCTCAAATCTCCCTAAATTCCCTCATGATCCCACCAGGACAATCCCCAAAATCCCTCAGGACCCCCCAAATTCCCTCAAATCTCCCTAAATTCCCTCATGATCCCCTCAGGATCCCCACAAAACTCCTCACGACCCCTCACGATCCCCTCAGCACCCCCTAAAAACCCCTCATCCCCTCACGATCCCCTCAGCACCCCCAAACCCCCTCATAATCCCCTCAAAACCCCCAAAAACTCCTCACAACCCCTCACCAGCCCCTCACGATCCCCTCAAAACTCCTCCCGACCCCTCACGATCCCCTCAGCACCCCCAAACCCCCTCATAATCCCCTCAAAACCCCCAAAAGTCCTCACGACCCCTCACCAGCCCCTCACGATCCCCTCAAAACTCCTCCCGACCCCTCACAATCCCCTCAGGACCCCCTAAAACCCCCTCCTCCCCTCACGATCCCCTCACGATCCCCTCAGAACCTCAAAAATCCCCTCACGATTCCCTGAGAACCCATCAAAACCCCTTCATCCCCTCACGATCCCCTCACGATCCCCTCAGAACCCCAAAAATCCCCTCACGATTCCCTGAGAACCCATCAAAACCCCTTCATCCCCTCACGATCCCCTCAGCACCCCCAAACCCCCTCATAATCCCCTCAAAACCCCCAAAAACTCCTCACAACCCCTCACCAGCCCCTCATGATCCCCTCAGAACCCCCCAAACCCCCTCACGATTCCCTCAGAACTCACCAAATCCCCTCACGATCCCCTCAGAACCCATCAAAACCCCTTCATCCCCTCACGATCCCCTCAGAACCCCCTAAAATCCCCCTCATCCCCCCACGATTCCTTCAAAACCCCCTCATCCCCTCACGATCCCCTCAGCACCCCCAAAACTCCTCACAACCCCTCACGATCCCCTCAACATCCCCTACAACCCCCTCATCCCCTCACGATCCCGTCAAAACCCCCCAAACCCGCCCATCATCCCCTCAGCACCCCCAAAACTCCTCACATCCCTTCACGATCCCCTCAGAACCCACCAAAACCCCCCTCCTCCCCTCACGACCCCTCACGATCCCCTTAGAACCCTCCAAAACCCCCTCACCCCCTCATGATCCCCTCAGAACCCCCAAACTCCCTCACGATCCCCTCAAAACCCCGTCATCTCCTCACGATCCCCTCAGAACCCCCCAAACCCCCTCACGATCCCCTCAGAACCTCCCAAACCCCCTCACGATCCCCTCAGAACCCCCAAAACTGCTCAGGACCCCTCACCAGCCCCTCAGCATCCCCTAAAACCCCCTCACCCCTCACGATCCCCTCAAAACCCCCAAACCCCCTCACGATCCCCTCACGATCCCCAGAACCCCCAAACTCCCTCACGATCCCCTCAGAACCCCCCCAAAAACACCCTCCTCCCCTCACGATCCCTTCTCGATCCCCTCAAAACCCCTTCATCCCCTCACGATCCCCTCAGAACCCCCAAACTCCCTCACGATCCCCTCAGAACCCCCCCAAAACCCCCCTCCTCCCCTCACGATCCCCAGAACCCCCAAACCCCCTCACGATCCACTCAAAACTCCCTCATCCCCTCACGATCCCCTCAGTACCCACCAAAACCCCCTCACCCCCTCACGATCCCCTCAGAACCCCTCAAACCCCCTCACCATCCCCTCAAAACCCCTTCATCCCCTCATGATCCCCTCAGAACCCCCAAACTCCCTCGCGATCCCTTCAGAACCCCCCCAAAACCCCCTCATACCCTCACGATCCCCTCAGAACCCCCCCCAAAACCCCCCTCCTCCCCTCACGATCCCCTCCTCCCCTCCGTCCCGCCACCCCCCGCACCGGGCCCGCAGGACTCCCGCAGGCCTCACGGGCTTTGCCAGGCCCCGCGAAGCAGCGGCGGCTCCGCGGGGCCGCCGGGGCAGCTCCGCTAAGCGCCGAGAAGCGGCGATAAAGTCGCGATAGGGCCGCGATATGAGCCGCGATAGGGGAGGCCCCTCCCCCCCTCACCCGCTGGCTGCGGCTCCTGAGGCGGCGGCGGGAGGGGCGGGGCCGGCGCGGGGGCGGGGCCAGAGCAGGGGCGGGGCCAGCGCGAGGCGGGAAATGGGGCGGGGCCAGCAAAAGGCGGGAAATGGGGCGGGGCCAGCAAAAGGCGGGAAATTGGGCGGGGCCAGCAAAAGGCGGGAAATTGGGCGGGGCCAGCAAAAGGCGGGAAATTGGGCGGGGCCAGCAAAAGGCGGGAAATTGGGCGGGTCCAGAAAAAGGCGGGAAATGGGGCGGGGGAAATGGGCGTGGCCCACGAGGACGTTGTGGGCGTGGTTATTGGGGTGTGGGCGTGGCTTAGGGCGGGGCGGGAATGGGGAATTTGGGAATTTTTGGGGTGAAAAATGCGGGATTTGGGACAGGATTTTGCTCGTGCCCCCCAGGTGTGCCAGAAGCCCCCCCAGGTGTGCTCCAGGTGCCTCCCAGGTGTGCTCCAGGTGCCCCCCAGGTGTGCTCCAGGTGTGCCCCAGGTGTGCCAGAAGCCCCCCAGGTGTGCTCCAGGTGTGCTTCAGGTGCCCCCAGGTGCCCCAGGTGTGCCAGAAGCCCCCCAGGTGCCCCCAGGTGACCCCAGGTGTGCCAGGTGTGCTCCAGGTGTGCTCCAGATGCCCCCCAGGTGTTACAGGTGAACACAAGAAACCACTCAGGTGTTACAAGGAGCTCTTCAGGTGTTACAGGTGAGGCTGAGGAACCCCCCAGGTACATCCAGGTGCCCCCAAGGTGTCCCCAGATGTCCCCAGGTGAGTCCCAGGTGTCACAAAGAGCCCCTCAGGTGTCACAGGTGAGGCTGAGGAACCCCCCAGGTACATCTGGGTGTCCCCAGGTACATCCAGGTGTCCCCAGGTGTCTCCAGGTGCCCCCAGGTACCCCCAGTTGTCACCAGGTGAGTCCCCAGATGCCCCCAGGTGTCCCCAGATGCCCCCAGGTGTTCCCAGGTGCCCCCAGGTGCTCCCCAGGAGTCCCCAGATGCCCCCAGGTGTCCCCAGATGCCCCCAGGTGCTCCCCAGGAGTCCCCAGGTGTCCCCAGGTGTCCCCAGGTGCTCTCCAGGTGCCCCCAGGTGTCCCCAGGTGAGTCCCCAGGTACACCCAGGTGTCCCCAGATGCTCTCCAGGTGTCCCCAGGTGCTCTCCAGGTGCCCCCAGGTGCTCTCCAGGAGTCCCCAGGTACCCCCAGGTGAGTCTCCAGGTGCCCCCAGGTGCCCCCAGGTGTCCCCAGGTGTCCCCAGGTGTCTCCAGGTGTCCCCAGGTGAGTCCCCAGGTGTCCCCAGGTGAGTCCCCAGGTGTCCCCAGGTATCCCCAGGTGAGTCTCCAGGTGCCCCCAGATGCCCCCAGATGCCCCCAGGTGTCTCCAGGTGCCCCCAGATGCCCCCAGGTGAGTCCCCAGGTGTCCCCAGATGCCCCCAGGTGTCCCCAGGTGAGTCCCCAGGTGCGCCCAGGTGCGTCAGTCGCCGCCGTGGGCGCGGATGGTGCGGCGGATCCAGGTGGTGAAGGCGCAGACGCGGCTGTACACACCTGGCTTGCCCTGCTGGCCACACACCTGCAGCCCCCAGGAGACCACGCCCTGCAGGTAACCCCCGCACACCAGCGGGCCCCCGGAGTCACCCTGGGGACAGGAGAGACAGGTGAGGCAGGGGAGGGACAGGTGAGACAGGGGAGACAGGTGAGACAGGTGAGACAGGGGAGGGACAGGTGAGACGGGGAGGGACAGGTGAGGGACAGGTGAGTCCCCTCGGGTGTTCCCCAGGTGTCCCCAGGTGTCCCCAGGTGTTCCCCAGGTGTTCCCCAGGTGTCCCAGATGTGTTCAGGTGTGTTCCCAGGTGTTCCCCACTCCCATCCAGGTGTGTCCCCCCATACAGGTGAGTCCCTTCAGGTGTCCCAGATGTCCCCAGGTGTCCCCAGGTGTTCCCCAGGTGTGTCCCAGGTGTGTCCCAGGTGTTCCCAGGTGTTCCCAGGTGTCCCCAGGTGTCCCCAGCTGTTCCCAGGTGTCCCAGGTGTCCCCAGGTGTCCCCAGGTGTTCCCCAGGTATGCCCCAGGTGTGTCCCCAGGTGTTCCCAGGTGTCCCCAGGTGTTCCCACCCCCATACAGGTGAGTCCCCCCAGGTGTGTCCCCTGGTGTCCCTAGGTGTTCCCAGCTGTTCCCAGGTGTCCCAGGTGTCCCCCAGGTGTGTCCAGGTGTTCTCCAGGTGTCCCCAGGTGTCCCAGGTGTGTCCAGGTGTCCCCCAGGTGTGTCCCCAGGTGTCCCCAAATGTCCCCAGGTGTCCCCAGGTGTTCCCCAGGTGTCCCCAGGTGTCCCCAGGTGTCCCCAGGTGTGTCCAGGTGTTCCCCAGGTGTTCCCCACCCCCATCCAGGTGTGTTCCCCCATACAGGTGAGTCCCCTCAGGTGTTCCCCAGGTGTCCCCAGCTGTCCCCAGGTGTCCCCAGGTGTTCCCAGGTGTCCCCAGGTGTGTCCCCAGGTGTTCCCAGCTGTCCCCAGGTGTCCAGGTGTGTCCAGGTGTCCCCAGGTGTGTCCCCAGGTGTCCCCAGGTGTGTCCCCAGGTGTTCCCAGCTGTCCCCAGGTGTCCCCAGGTGTCCCCAGGTGTCCCCCAGGTGTGTCCCCCCCCCACCCTCTCAGGTGTGCCCCACCTGGCCGCACCTGGCAGGAGTCGGTGCCGTTGCCGTCGCCGCCGGCGCAGAGCATGTTGGGAGTGATGGCACCTGGGTACAGGTGAGCACAGGCGGCGTTGGACCAGGTGAACACCTCCCCACACTGCAGCACGTCCGGGAACGCACCTGGCACAGGTGAGACAGGTCAGGGACACGTGAGACAGGTGAGACAGGTCAGGGACACGTGAGACAGGTGAGACAGGTGAGACAGGTGAGGGACAGGTGAGGGACAGGTGAGACAGGTGTGGGACAGGTGAGACATGGACAGGTGAGGGACAGGTGAGACAGGTGTGGGACAGGTGAGACATGGACAGGTGAGGGACAGGTGAGACAGGTGAGACAGGTGAGACAGGTGAGACATGGACAGGTGAGAGAGGTCAGGGACAGGTGAGGGACAGGTGAGACAGGTGAGACAGGTGAGGGACAGGTGAGGGACAGGTGAGGGACAGGTGAGACTGGGACAGGTGAGGACAGGTGAGGGACAGGTGAGGGACAGGTGAGACAGGTGAGACAGGTGAGGGACAGGTGAGGGACAGGTGAGGGACAGGTGAGACTGGGACAGGTGAGGACAGGTGAGGGACAGGTGAGGGACAGGTGAGACAGGTGAGACAGGTGAGGGACAGGTGAGGGACAGGTGAGGGACAGGTGAGACTGGGACAGGTGAGGACAGGTGAGGGACAGGTGAGGGACAGGTGAGACAGGTGAGACAGGTGAGGGACAGGTGAGGGACAGGTGGCACCTGCCCTCTCCCATGCTCTCCATTTGTCTCTCCCCTGTCCCCAGGTGTCCCCAGGTGTATCTCAGGTGCATCTCAGGTGTGTCCCCAGGTGTATCTCAGGTGTATCTCAGGTGTCCCCAGGTGTCCCCAGGTGTCCCCAGCCCTCACCTGTCTCACCTTGCGTGCTGCGGGTGCTGCCCCATCCGGACACCACACACCTGTCCCCAGGTGTGTCCCACCCCCTCAGGTGTCCCCAGGTGTCCCCAGGTGTATCTCAGGTGTATCCCAGGTGTCCCCAGGTGTCCCCAGGTGTATCTCAGGTGTATCTCAGCTGTCCCCAGGTGTATCTCAGATGTCCCCAGGTGTCCCCAGGTGTCCCCAGGTGTCCCCAGCCCTCACCTGTCTCACCTTGCGCGCTGCGGGTGCTGCCCCATCCGGACACCACACACCTGTCCCCTACCTGGGGACACCTGCGTGGCAGCGCCACCGGCCGCACGCGCTGGCTCAGGTGGGCGGGGCCGCGCAGGCGCAGCAGCATGACGTCACTGTCATGGCGGCCGGGCAGGTAACGCGGGTGAACGAAGGCGCGGTCCCAGGTGAGGCATTGCTCCGCCCCCTCCCGCTCCCGCCGGTTGTGCTCCCCCAGCAACACCTGGAGAGGTCTGAACAGGTGACAACAGGTGACAACAGGTGACAACAGGTGACAACAGGTGACCCCAATGTCCCCAGGTGTGTCCCCAGGTGTCCCCAGGTGTCCCCAGGTGTGTCCCCAGGTGTGTCCCCAGGTGAGGCATTGCTCCGCCCCCTCCCGCTCCCGCCGGTTGTGCTCCCCCAACAACACCTGGAGAGGTCTGAACAGGTGACAACAGGTGACAACAGGTGACAACAGGTGACCCCAATGTCCCCAGGTGTGTCCCCAGGTGTGTCCCCAGGTGTGTCCCCAGGTGAGGCATTGCTCCGCCCCCTCCCGCTCCCGCCGGTTGTGCTCCCCCAGCAACACCTGGAGGGGTCTGGACAGGTGACAACAGGTGACAACAGGTGACCCCAATGTCCCCAGGTGTGTCCAGGTCTGTCCCCAGGTGTGTCCAGGTGTGTCCCCAGGTGTCCCCAGGTGTGTCCAGGTGTCCCCAGGTGTCCCCAGGTGTGTCCCCAGGTGTGTCCCAGGTGTCCCCAGGTGTGTCCCCAATGTCCCCAGGTGTGTCCCCAGGTGTGTCCCCAGGTGAGGCATTGCTCCGCCCCCTCCTGTTCCCGCCGGTTGTGCTCCCCCAACAACACCTGGAGAGGCCTGGACAGGTGACAACAGGTGACAACAGGTGACAACAGGTGACAACAGGTGACCCCAATGTCCCCAGGTGACCCCAGGTGTGTCCCCAGGTGTGTCCAGGTGTATCCCCAATGTCCCCAGGTGTGTCCCCAATGTCCCCAGGTGTCCCCAGGTGTGTCCCCAATGTCCCCAGGTGTGTCCCCAATGTCCCCAATGTCCCCAGGTGTGTCCCCAGGTGTCCCCAGGTGTGTCCCCAGGTGTCCCCAGGTGTGTCCCCAATGTCCCCAGGTGTGTCCCCAGGTGTCCCCAGGTGTGTCCCCAATGTCCCCAGGTGTGTCCCCAATGTCCCCAGGTGTCCCCAGGTGTGTCCCCAATGTCCCCAGGTGTGTCCCCAATGTCCCCAATGTCCCCAGGTGTGTCCCCAGGTGTCCCCAGGTGTGTCCAGGTGACCCCAGGTGTGTCCCCAGGTGTCCCCAATGTCCCCAGGTGTCCCCAGGTGTGTCCAGGTGTGTCCAGGTGACCCCAGGTGTCCCCAGGTGTGTCCAGGTGTCCCCAGGTGTGTCCCCAGGTGTGTCCCCAATGTCCCCAGGTGTGTCACCTGTCCATGCTCACCTGTCCGTGTGGCAGTGGGCGGCGCTCAGCACCCACCTGCGCCCCACCAGCACCCCCCCGCAGTGGATGGCGCCCCCAGGTGTGTCCCCAATATCCCCAGGTGTGTCCCCAATGTCCCCAGGTGTCCCCAGGTGTGTCCCCAATGTCCCCAGGTGTGTCCCCAATGTCCCCAGGTGTGTCACCTGTCCATGCTCACCTGTCCGTGTGGCAGTGGGCGGCGCTCAGCACCCACCTGCGCCCCACCAGGACCCCCCCGCAGTGGATGGCGCCCCCAGGTGTGTCCCCAATGTCCCCAGGTGTGTCCCCAATGTCCCCAGGTGTGTCCCCAATGTCCCCAGGTGTGTCCCCAGGTGTCCCCAGGTGTGTCCCCAATGTCCCCAGGTGTGTCCCCAGGTGTCCCCAGGTGTGTCCCCAATGTCCCCAGGTGTGTCCCCAATGTCCCCAGGTGTGTCCCCAATGTCCCCAGGTGTGTCCCCAATGTCCCCAGGTGTGTCCCCAGGTGTGTCACCTGTCCATGCTCACCTGTCCGTGTGGCAGTGGGCGGCGCTCAGCACCCACCTGCGCCCCACCAGGACCCCCCCGCAGTGGATGGCGCCCCCAGGTGTGTCCCCAATGTCCCCAGGTGTCCCCAGGTGTGTCCCCAATGTCCCCAGGTGTGTCCCCAATGTCCCCAGGTGTCCCCAGGTGTGTCCCCAATGTCCCCAGGTGTGTCCCCAGGTGTGTCCCCAATGTCCCCAGGTGTCCCCAGGTGTGTCACCTGTCCATGCTCACCTGTCCGTGTGGCAGTGGGCGGCGCTCAGCACCCACCTGCGCCCCACCAGGACCCCCCCGCAGTGGATGGCGCCCCCAGGTGTGTCCCCAATGTCCCCAGGTGTGTCCCCAATGTCCCCAGGTGTGTCCCCAGGTGTGTCCCCAATGTCCCCAGGTGTGTCCCCAGGTGTGTCCCCAATGTCCCCAGGTGTGTCCCCAATGTCCCCAGGTGTGTCCCCAGGTGTGTCCCCAATGTCCCCAGGTGTCCCCAGGTGTGTCCCCAATGTCCCCAGGTGTGTCCCCAGCTGTCCCCAGGTGTCCCCAGGTGTGTCCCCAGGTGTGTCCCCAGGTGTGTCCCCAGGTGTGTCCCCAATGTCCCCAGGTGTGTCCCCAGGTGTGTCCCCAATGTCCCCAGGTGTGTCCCCAGGTGTCCCCAGGTGTGTCACCTGTCCATGCTCACCTGTCCGTGTGGCAGTGGGCGGCGCTCAGCACCCACCTGCGCCCCACCAGCACCCCCCCGCAGTGGATGGCGCCCCCAGGTGTGTCCCCAGTGTCCCCAGGTGTGTCCCCAATGTCCCCAGGTGTGTCCCCAGGTGTGTCCCCAATGTCCCCAGGTGTGTCCCCAGGTGTCCCCAGGTGTGTCCCCAATGTCCCCAGGTGTGTCACCTGTCCATGCTCACCTGTCCGTGTGGCAGTGGGCGGCGCTCAGCACCCACCTGCGCCCCACCAGCACCCCCCCGCAGTGGATGGTGCCCCCAGGTGTGTCCCCAATGTCCCCAGGTGTGTCCCCAATGTCCCCAGGTGTGTCCCCAGGTGTGTCCCCAATGTCCCCAGGTGTGTCCCCAGGTGTGTCCCCAATGTCCCCAGGTGTGTCCCCAGGTGTGTCACCTGTCCATGCTCACCTGTCCGTGTGGCAGTGGGCGGCGCTCAGCACCCACCTGCGCCCCACCAGCACCCCCCCGCAGTGGATGGCGCCCCCAGGTGTGTCCCCAATATCCCCAGGTGTGTCCCCAATGTCCCCAGGTGTGTCCCCAATGTCCCCAATGTCCCCAGGTGTGTCCCCAATGTCCCCAGGTGTGTCCCCAATGTCCCCAATGTCCCCAGGTGTGTCCCCAATGTCCCCAGGTGTGTCCCCAATGTCCCCAATGTCCCCAGGTGTCCCCAGGTGTGTCACCTGTCCATGCTCACCTGTCCGTGTGGCAGTGGGCGGCGCTCAGCACCCACCTGCGCCCCACCAGGACCCCCCCGCAGTGGATGGCGCCCCCAGGTGTGTCCCCAATGTCCCCAGGTGTGTCCCCAGGTGTGTCCCCAATGTCCCCAGGTGTGTCCCCAATGTCCCCAGGTGTGTCCCCAGGTGTGTCCCCAGGTGTCCCCAGGTGTGTCCCCAATGTCCCCAGGTGTGTCCCCAATGTCCCCAATGTCCCCAGGTGTGTCCATGCTCACCTGTCCGTGTGGCAGTGGGCGGCGCTCAGCACCCACCTGCGCCCCACCAGGACCCCCCCGCAGTGGATGGCGCCCCCTGGCTGCAGCAGCAGGGCCTGGTACGGGTGCAGCCGCCGCTCGCAGCCGGCCCCGCCCACGATGCGGTTCTGCTCCGCCCCCGCCAGCGCTGCGGCCAATGGGAACGCGTTAGGACCAGTATGGACCAGTATGGACCAGTATGGACCGGTATGGATCAGTATAAACCGGTATGGATCAGTATGGACCGGTATGGATCAGTATAAACCAGTATGGACCAGTATGGACCGGTATGGACCGGTATAAACCAGTATGGACCAGTATGGACCAGTATGGACCGGTATGGATCAGTATAAACCGGTATGGACCGGTATAAAGCAGTATTGACCAGTATAAACCGGTATAAACCAGTATGGACCAGTATGGACCGGTATGGACCGGTATGGACCAATATAAACCAGTATGGACTGGTATGGACCGGTATAAACCAGTATGGACCTGCATGGACCAGTATAAACCAGTATAAACCAGTGTAAACCGGTATGGACTGGTATGGACCAGTATAAACCAGTACGGACCAGTATGGACCAGTATGGACTGGTATAAACCAGTGTAAACCAGTATGGACCAGTATGGACCAATATGGACCAGTATGGACCTGTATGGACCTGTATGGACCGGTATAAACCAGTACGGACCAGTATGGACCAGTATAAACCAGTATGGACCGGTATGGAGCAGTATGGACCAGTATGGACCAGTATGGACCGGTATAAACCAGTGTAAACCAGTATGGACCAGTATAAACCAGTATGGACCAGTACGGATCAGTATAAACCGGTATGGACCGGTATAAACCGGTATAAACCAGTATGGACCAGTATGGACCAGTATAAACCGGTATAAACCAGTATGGACCTGCATGGACCAGTATAAACCAGTATAAACCAGTGTAAACCGGTATGGACTGGTATGGACCAGTATAAACCAGTACGGACCAGTATGGACCAGTATGGACTGGTATAAACCAGTGTAAACCAGTATGGACCAGTATGGACCAGTGTAAACCAGTATGGACGAGTATGGACCAGTATAAACCAGTATGGACCAGTACGGATCAGTATAAACCGGTATGGACCAGTATGGACCGGTATAAACCAGTATGGACCTGCATGGACCAGTATGGACCAGTATAAACCGGTATAAACCAGTGTAAACCGGTATGGACTGGTATGGACCAGTATAAACCAGTACGGACCAGTATGGACCGGTATAAACCAGTATGGACCGGTATGGAGTAGTATGGAACAGTATGGAGCAGTATGGACTGGTATAAACCAGTATAAACCAGTATGGACCAGTACGGATCAGTATAAACCGGTATGGACCGGTATAAACCGGTATAAACCAGTATGGACCAGTATAAACCGGTATAAACCAGTATGGACCGGTATGGACCAGTATGGACCGGTATAAACCAGTGTAAACCAGTATGGACCAGTATGGACTGGTATGGACTGGTATGGACCGGTATAAACCGGTATGGACAGTACAGACCAGTATGGACCAGTACGGACCAGTATGGACCAGTATGGACTGGTATAAACCAATATAAACCGGTATGGACCAGTATGAACTAGTATAAACCAGTATAAACCACTACGGACAAGTATAAACCGGTACAGACCAGTACAAACCAGTATAAACCGATATAAACCAGTATGGAGCAGTATAAACCGGTACAGACCAGTACAGACCGGTATGGACCAGCATGGACCAGTACAGACCAGTATGGACCGGTATGGACCAGTACAAACCAATATGGACCAGTAAAAATATTATGGACCAGTATGGACCAGTATAAACCAGTATGGACCAGTATGGACCAATATGAGCCAGTATAATCCATTACGAACCAGTATGGACCGGTATAAACCAGTATGGACCAGTATGGACTGGTACAGACCAGTATGGACCAGCAGGGACCAGTTTGGACTGGGGACCTCCCAGTCCCTCCCAGTACAGACCAGTATCCCCCAGTCCCTCCCAGTTCCTCCCAGTTCCTCCCAGTTTCTCCCAGTATCCCCCAGTCCCTCCCAGTTCCTCCCAGTTGACCCCAGTTCATCCCAGTTTCTCCCAGTTTCCTCCCAGTGCTCCCAGTGACCTCTCATTTCCCTCCCAGTCCTCCCAGTTCACCCTCCCAGTACAAACCAGTTCCACCCTGTCGATTGCCACCCACTCACCCCAGTCCCCTCCCAGTCCCTCCCAGTTCATCCCAGTTCCTCCCAGTTCATCCCAGTCCATCCCAGTCCATCCCAGTTCATCCCAGTTCCTCCCAGTCCCTCCCAGTTCATCCCAGTCCATCCCAGTTCCTCCCAGTTCATCCCAGTCCATCCCAGTCCCTCCCAGTTCAAACCAGTTCCCTCCCAGTCCCTCCCAGTTCCCTCCCAGTTCATCCCAGTTCCTTCCCAGTGTCCCCAGTCCCCTCTCAATCCTCCCTCAGTCCCAGTTCATCCCAGTTCTCTCCCAGTTCTCTCCCAGTTCATCCCAGTTCCCTCCCAGTTCATCCCAGTTCCTTCCCAGTTCATCCCAGTTCCCCTCAATCCCCCCTTAATCCCTTCCCAGTGCCCCCCAGTCCAAACCAGTACAGACCAGTACAGACCAGTATAAACCAGTACAAACCAATACAAACCAGTGCCCCCCAGTCCAAACCAGTCCACACCAGTCCAAACCAGTGCACTCCAGTACGAACTAGTACAGACCAGTGGCCCCCAGTGCCCCGCAGTCCAAACCAGTATGGACCAGTATGGACCAGTGCCCCCCAGTCCAAACCAGTATAAACCAGTACAAACCAGTGCCCCCCAGTGCACCCCCAGTCCAAACCAGTATAAACCAGTGGCCAGCAGCAGCAGCAGCCCCCCAGTGCCCCCCCAGTCCAAACCAGTATAAACCAGTACAAACCAGTACAAACCAGTGCCCCCCAGTGCCCCCCCAGTCCAAACCAGTATAAACCAGTACAAACCAGTACAAACCAGTGCCCCCCAGTGCCCCCCCAGTCCAAGCCAGTATAAACCAGTGTCCCTCAGTGCCCCCCAGTCCAAACCAGTGTAAACCAGTCTAAACCTGTATAAACCAGTACAAACCAGTACAAACCAGTACAAATCAGTAGCTAGCAGCAGCAGCAGCCCCCCAGTGCCCCCTCAGTGCCCCCCAGTCCAAACCAGTATAAACCAGTCCAAACCAGTATAAACCAGTACAAACCAGTGCCCCCCCAGTGCCCCCCAGTCCAAACCAGTCCAAACCAGTATAAACCAGTGCCCCCCCAGTGCCCCCCCAGTCCAAACCAGTATAAACCAGTATAAACCAGTACAAACCAGTAGCCAGCAGCAGCCCCCCAGTGCCCCCCCAGTCCAAACCAGTATAAACCAGTACAAACCAGTACAAACCAGTAGCCAGCAGCAGCAGCAGCAGCCCCCCAATGCCCCCCAGTCCAAACCAGTATAAACCAGTATAAACCAGTACAAACCAGTAGCCAGCAGTAGTAGCAGCAGCCCCCCAGTGCCCCCCCAGTCCAACCCAGTATAAACCAGTATAAACCAGTACAAACCAGTACCCCCCCAGTGCCCCCCCAGTCCAAACCAGTATAAACCAGTACAAACCAGTAGCCAGCAGCAGCCCCCCAGTGCCCCCCAGTCCAAACCAGTATAAACCAGTACAAACCAGTGCCCCCAGTGCCCCCCCAGTCCAAACCAGCATAAACCAGTCCAAACCAGTATAAACCAGTCCAAACCAGTGCCCCCTCAGTGCCCCCCAGTCCAAGCCAGTATAAACCAGTGTCCCCCAGTGCCCCCCAGTCCAAACCAGTGTAAACCAGTCCAAACCAGTATAAACCAGTACAAACCAGTAGCCAGCAGCAGCCCCCCAGTGCTCCCCCAGTCCAAACCAGTATAAACCAGTATAAACCAGTACAAACCAGTAGCCAGCAGCAGCCCCCCAGTGCCCCCCAGTGCCCCCCAGTCCAAACCAGTATAAACCAGTGCCCCCCCAGTCCAAACCAGTATAAACCAGTCCAAACCAGTATAAACCAGTGCCCCCCCAGTCCAAACCAGTATAAACCAGTACAAACCAGTGCCCCCCAGTGCCCCCCCAGTCCAAACCAGTATAAACCAGTACAAACCAGTAGCCAGCAGCAGCAGCAGCAGCCGCTCCATCGGGAGGAGGAGGAGGAGGGGGAGGAAGGAGCCGCCGCCTTTAAATCCCCCAGTCCCTCCCAGTTCAAACCAGTTCAAACCAGTTCAGCCTCCCAGTGCCCTCCCAGTGCCCTCCCAGCGCTCCCAGTTCAGCCCAGTACAAACCAGTTCAGCCTCCCAGTGCTCCCAGTTCAGCCCAGTGCACTCCGGGGGCCCCGAAGTGCTCATCCCAGTTCAGCCCAGTCCCTCCCAGTTCAGACCAGTACAAACCAGTTCAACTTCCCAGTGCCCATCCCAGTTAATACCAGTGCCCTCCCAGTGCTCCCAGTTCAGCCCAGTCCCTCCCAGTTCAGCCCAGTTCAAACCAGTTCAACTTCCCAGTCCCACCCAGTGCTCCCAGTCCCTCCCAGTTAATTCCAGTTCCCTCCCAGTTGCTCCCAGTGCTCCCAGTTCAGCCTCCCAGTCCCTCCCAGTTGCTCCCAGTTCAGCCCAGTTGACCCCAGTTCAGCCTCTCAGTCCCTCCCAGTTTCCTCCCAGTGCTCCCAGTTCAAACCAGTTCAGCCTCCCAGTCCCTCCCAGTTAATGCCAGTGCCCTCCCAGTCCAGCCCAGTTCAAACCAGTTCAGCCTCCCAGTGCCCATCCCAGTTAATCCCAGTCCCTCCCAGTTCAGCCCAGTTGAACCCAGTTCAACTTCCCAGTCCCGCCCAGTGCTCCCAGTCCCTCCCAGTGCTCCCAGTTCAGCCTCCCAGTCCCTCCCAGTTAATTCCAGTCCCTCCCAGTTCAGCCCAGTCCCTCCCAGTTAATTCCAATTCCCTCCCAGTTGCTCCCAGTTGAACCCAGTTCAACTTCCCAGTTCCCTCCCAGTGCTCCCAGTCCCTCCCAGTTGCTCCCAGTTCAGCCCAGTTCAGCCTCCCAGTTCCCTCCCAGTTAATTCCAGTTCCCTCCCAGTGCCTCCCAGTTCAGCCCAGTCCATCCCAGTTCAGCCTCCCAGTTGCTCCCAGTGCTCCCAGTGCCTCCCAGTTCAGCCCAGTTGACCCCAGTTCAGCCTCCCAGTCCCTCCCAGTTGCTCCCAGTTCAGCCCAGTTGACCCCAGTTCAGCCTCCCAGTCCCTCCCAGTTGCTCCCAGTTCAGCCCAGTTGACCCCAGTTCAGCCTCCCAGTGCTCCCAGTGCTCCCAGTTCAACCTCCCAGTCTCTCCCAGTTGCTCCCAGTTAATCCCAGTTCCCTCCCAGTTCAGCCCAGTTGAACCCAGTTCAACCTCCCAGTCCCTCCCAGTCCCTCCCAGTTCAGCCTCCCAGTGCTCCCAGTTCAGCCTCCCAGTGCTCCCAGTCCCTCCCAGTTGCTCCCAGTGCTCCCAGTTGCTCCCAGTGCTCCCAGTCCCTCCCAGTTGCTCCCAGTGCTCCCAGTTCAGCCTCCCAGTGCCTTCCCAGCGCTCCCAGTTGCCCCCAGTTCAGCCCCCAGGGGCCTCCCAGTTCAGCCCAGTGCTCCCACTTCAGCCTCCCAGTGTTCCCAGTTGCTCCCAGTTCAGCCCCCAGGGGCCTCCCAGTTCAGCCCAGTGCTCCCACTTCAGCCTCCCAGTGTTCCCAGTTGCTCCCAGTTCAGCCTCCCAGTTGCTCCCAGTCGCTCCCAGTCCATCCCAGTTCAGCCTCCCAGTTGCTCCCAATCCATCCCAGTTCAGCCTCCCAGTTGCTCCCAGTCCATCCCAGTTGCTCCCAGTGTTCCCAGTTCCCTCCCAGTTCATCCCAGTTCCCTCCCAGTTCCCTCCCAGTTCAAAACAGTTCAAAACAGTTCCATCCCAGTCCCTCCCAGTCCATCCCAGTTCATCCCAGTCCCTCCCAGTCCCTCCCAGTTCATCCCAGTCCATCCCAGTTCCCATAATTCAATTTCTTTGTTTTTGTTTAAATTTTCCTTTATTTTCCCCAAATTTCCCCACCCAAGTCCTGGACAGCGGCGGCCACCGGTCACTGGTCACCGGTCACTGGTCACTGGTCACCGGTCACTGGTCACCGGTCACCGGTCACCGGTCACTGGTCACTGGTCACCGGTCACCGGTCACTGGTCACTGGTCACCGGTCACTGGTCACTGGTCACCGGTCACCGGTCACCGGTCACTGGTCACTGGTCACCGGTCACCGGTCACTGGTCACTGGTCACTGGTCATTGGCCACTGGTCACTGGTCACTGGTCACTGGTCACTGGTCACCGGTCACCGGTCACTGGTCACCGGTCACCGGTCACTGGTCACTGGTCAGTGGTCACTGGTCACTGGTCACTGGTCACTGGTCAGTGGTCACTGGTCACTGGTCACCGGTCACCGGTCACTGGTCACTGGTCACCGGTCACCGGTCACCGGTCACTGGTCACCGGTCACCGGTCACTGGTCAGTGGTCACTGGTCACTGGTCACTGGTCAGTGGTCACCGGTCACCGGTCACCGGTCACTGGTCAGTGGTCACTGGTCACTGGTCAGTGGTCAGTGGTCACTGGTCACCGGTCACTGGTCACTGGTCACTGGTCACTGGTCACCGGTCACTGGTCACCGGTCAGTGGTCACCGGTCACTGGTCACCGGTCACTGGTCACTGGTCACTGGTCACCGGTCACCGGTCACTGGTCAGTGGTCACTGGTCACCGGTCAGTGGTCACTGGTCACCGGTCACCGGTCACCGGTAACTGGTCACTGGTCACCGGTCACCGGTCAGTGGTCACTGGTCACTGGTCACTGGTCAATGGTCACTGGTCACTGGTCAATGGTCAGTGGTCACTGGTCACCGGTCAGTGGTCACCGGTCACTGGTCACCGGTCACTGGTCACTGGTCACTGGTCACCGGTCACCGGTCACTGGTCAGTGGTCACTGGTCACCGGTCAGTGGTCACTGGTCACTGGTCACTGGTCACCGGTCACCGGTCACCGGTCACTGGTCACTGGTCACTGGTCACCGGTCAGTGGTCACTGGTCACTGGTCACTGGTCACCGGTCACCGGTCACTGGTCACCGGTCAGTGGTCACTGGTCACCGGTCACCGGTCACTGGTCACCGGTCACCGGTCAGTGTGGTCAGTGTGGTCAGTGGTCACTCAGGGTCACTCAGGGTCACTCAGTGGTCACTCAGGGTCACTCAGGGTCACTCAGGGTCACTCAGTGGTCACTCAGGGTCACTCAGTGGTCACTCAGTGGTCACTCAGTGGTCACTCAGGGTCACTCAGTGGTCACTCAGTGGTCACTCAGTGGTCACTCACGGGTCACTCGCTGGATCCAGGTGGTCACTCTGCAGACGTTGCCGTACACCCCGGGGTGGCCGCAGTGTGGTCAGTGTGGTCAGTGTGGTCAGTGTGGTCAGTGTGGTCAGTGGTCACTCAGTGGTCACTCAGTGGTCACTCACGGGTCACTCGCTGGATCCAGGTGGTCACTCTGCAGACGTTGCCGTACACCCCGGGGTGGCCGCAGTGTGGTCAGTGTGGTCAGTGTGGTCAGTGTGGTCAGTGGTCACTCAGTGGTCACTCAGTGGTCACTCAGTGGTCACTCACGGGTCACTCGCTGGATCCAGGTGGTCACTCTGCAGACGTTGCCGTACACCCCGGGGTGGCCGCAGTGTGGTCAGTGTGGTCAGTGTGGTCAGTGTGGTCAGTGGTCACTCAGTGGTCACTCAGTGGTCACTCAGTGGTCACTCAGGGTCACTCAGTGGTCACTCAGTGGTCACTCACGGGTCACTCGCTGGATCCAGGTGGTCACTCTGCAGACGTTGCCGTACACCCCGGGGTGGCCGCAGTGTGGTCAGTGTGGTCAGTGTGGTCAGTGTGGTCAGTGGTCACTCAGGGTCACTCAGTGGTCACTCAGTGGTCACTCACGGGTCACTCGCTGGATCCAGGTGGTCACTCTGCAGACGTTGCCGTACACCCCGGGGTGGCCGCAGTGTGGTCAGTGTGGTCAGTGTGGTCAGTGTGGTCAGTGTGGTCAGTGGTCACTCAGTGGTCACTCAGTGGTCACTCACGGGTCACTCGCTGGATCCAGGTGGTCACTCTGCAGACGTTGCCGTACACCCCGGGGTGGCCGCAGTGTGGTCAGTGTGGTCAGTGTGGTCAGTGTGGTCAGTGTGGTCAGTGGTCACTCAGTGGTCACTCAGTGGTCACTCACGGGTCACTCGCTGGATCCAGGTGGTCACTCTGCAGACGTTGCCGTACACCCCGGGGTGGCCGCAGTGTGGTCAGTGTGGTCAGTGTGGTCAGTGGTCACTCAGTGGTCACTCAGTGGTCACTCAGTGGTCACTCACGGGTCACTCGCTGGATCCAGGTGGTCACTCTGCAGACGTTGCCGTACACCCCGGGGTGGCCGCAGTGTGGTCAGTGTGGTCAGTGTGGTCAGTGTGGTCAGTGTGGTCAGTGGTCACTCAGTGGTCACTCAGTGGTCACTCACGGGTCACTCGCTGGATCCAGGTGGTCACTCTGCAGACGTTGCCGTACACCCCGGGGTGGCCGCAGTGTGGTCAGTGTGGTCAGTGTGGTCAGTGTGGTCAGTGTGGTCAGTGTGGTCAGTGTGGTCAGTGGTCACTCAGTGTCACTCAGTGGTCACTCACGGGTCACTCGCTGGATCCAGGTGGTCACTCTGCAGACGTTGCCGTACACCCCGGGGTGGCCGCGCTGGCCGCACACGGCCATGCCCCAGGAGACCACGCCCTGCAGGAAACCCCCGCACACCAACGGACCCCCGGAGTCACCCTGCGGACACACGGACAGATGGACACATGGACAGATGGACACACGGACAGATGGACAGATGGACACACGGACACACGGACAGATGGACAGATGGACAGATGGACACACGGACACACGGACACAGGGATGGACAGACGGACACACGGACACACGGACAGATGGACAGATGGACACACGGACACAGGGATGGACAGACGGACACACGGACACACGGACACAGGGATGGACACACGGACACACGGACACAGGGATGGACACACGGACACACGGACACACGGACACACGGACACACGGACACACGGACAGACACACGGACACACGGACACACGGATGGACACATGGACACACGGACACACGGACACACGGACAGATGGACACACGGACACACGGACAGACAGACGGACACACGGACACACGGACACACGGACACACGGATGGACACACGGACACACGGACACACGGATGGACACACGGACACACGGACACACGGACACAGGGATGGACACACGGACACACGGATGGACACACGGACACACGGACACAGGGATGGACACACGGACACACGGACACACGGACAGGTGAGATACAGGTGAGATTGGACAGGTGAGACTGGGCCAGGTGAGACAGGGCCAGGTGAGACTGGGACAGGTGGGACAGGTGAGACTGGGCCAGGTGAGACAGGGCCAGGTGAGACTGGGACAGGTGGGACAGGTGAGGGCTGTGGGACATGGCCAGGTGAGATGGGGACAGGTGGGACAGGTGGGACAGGTGAGGAACATGGCCAGGTGGGACATGGCCAGGTGGGGCAGGAACAGGTGGGACATGGCCAGGTGGGACATGGCCAGGTGAGGAACACGGCCAGGTGTGACAGGGCCAGGTGTGACAGGGCCAGGTGAGGAACACGGCCAGGTGTGACAGGGCCAGGTGTGACAGGGCCAGGTGTGACAGGGCCAGGTGAGGAACACGGCCAGGTGTGACAGGGCCAGGTGTGACAGGTGTGACAGGGACAGGTGGGCCAGGGCCAGGTGAGGAACACGGGCAGGTGTGACAGGGCCAGGTGTGACAGGTGTGACAGGGCCAGGTGAGGAACACGGGCAGGTGGGACATGTCCAGGTGGGCCAGGGCCAGGTGAGGAACACGGGCAGGTGTGACAGGGCCAGGTGTGACAGGTGTGACAGGGCCAGGTGAGACGGGACAGGTGGGACAGGTGGGACAGGTGGGACAGGTGGGACAGGTGTGACAGGGCCAGGTGAGGAACACGGGCAGGTGTGAGGGGCTCACCTGGCAGGAGTCGACGCCGCCCTGGGGCACACCTGCGCAGAACATGTTGGGGGTGATGGCGCTGCCGTAGGCGCGGGCGCACTGCTCCGGCCCCACCGTCTGCACCTGCGCACACTGCAGGTCCCGCGGGAGCTTGGCTGCACAGGTGAGGGGACAGGTGAGGGGACAGGTGAGGGGACAGGTGAGAACAGGTGAGGGGACAGGTGAGGGGACAGGTGAGGGGACAGGTGAGATCAGGTGAGGGGACAGGTGAGGGGACAGGTGAGCACAGGTGAGGGGACAGGTGAGGGGACAGGTGAGGGGACAGGTGAGGGGACAGGTGAGATCAGGTGAGATCAGGTGAGGAGAAAAACAACAGCAAATTCCCACTTTGGGGTCACTGGGACCCCAAAATTCCCAGGATTTGCCCCATTTTGGGATCATTTCCAGACCCAAAGGTGCTCATGGGACCCCAAAACACCTCCACAGGTGAGAACAGGTGAGAACAGGTGAGAACAGGTGAGAGAAAAGCCAAAATCCCCAGGTTTGGGTCAGCAGAACCCCAAAATTCCTGGGATTTGCCCCATTTTGGGATCATTTCCAGACCCAAAACACCTCCACAGGTGAGAACAGGTGAGAACAGGTGAGCTCAGGTGAGCTCAGGTGAGAACAGGTGAGAACAGGTGAGCTCAGGTGAGCTCAGGTGAGATCAGGTGAGAACAGGTGAGCACAGGTGAGCTCAGGTGAGAACAGGTGAGAACAGGTGAGCTCAGGTGAGTTCAGGTGAGGGAAAAACCCGAAATTCCCGGGATTTTCCCCATTTTGGGATCATTTCCTGCCCTGGAGCTGCTCCGGAGCTCCCTGGGGTTCACCTGGCCAGGTGAGGGCACCTCCAGCTCTGGCACACCTGGGGACACCTGGGGACACCTGGAGACACCTGGGGACAGCTGGGGACACCTGGGGACACCTGGGGAACACGTGGGGACACACCTGGACACACCTGAGACCTCACCTGGGGACACCTGGGGACACCTGAGATCCCATCTGGGGACACACCTGGGGACACACCTGGGGACACACCTGGGGACACCTGAGACCTCACCTGGGGACACCTGAGCACACCTGGGGACAGCTGAGACCTCACCTGGGGACACACCTGAGACCTCACCTGGGGACACACCTGAGGACACACCTGATCCCAGCCCCACCCCTCCAGGTGTGCACAGGTACCTCCAGGTGACTTGGTGGTGCCCCAGCCGCTGACGCTGCAGGTGAGGCCGGCGCGGGGACACCTGAGACCTCACCTGGGGACACCTGAGACCTCACCTGGGGACACACCTGGGGACACACCTGGGGACACCAGGGGACACACCTGGGGACACACCTGAGCCCCACCCCCCCAGGTAGGTACCTCCAGGTGATTTGGTGGTGCCCCAGCCGCTGACGGTGCAGGTGAGGCCGGCGCGGGGGCACCTGGTGGCCGGGCGGATCCTCTTGACGTGGGGCCCGAAGCGCACAGGTGAGTCCAGCCGCAGCAGCATGAAGTCGTTGTCGTTGCGCCGGGGGTCGTACCTGGGGTGCACCTGGACGCGCGAGACGCGGCGCACCTGGCCAGAGCCCGCCCGCAGCGAGCTGGTGCCGATCAACACCTGCAGCTCCCTGCGGGGACAGGTGAGGGGACAGGTGAGGGGGACAGGTGAGGGGGACAGGTGAGGGGGACAGGTGAGGGGGACAGGTGAGGGGGGACAGGTGAGGGGAAGAACCTGGGACAGGTGAGGGGGGACAGGTGAGGGGGAGAACCTGGGACAGGTGAGGGGGGACAGGTGAGGGGGGACAGGTGAGGGAGACAGGTGAGGGGGGACAGGTGAGATGGGACAGGTGAGGGGGAGAACCTGGGACAGGTGAGGGGGGACAGGTGAGGGGGGCAGGTGAGAGGGGACAGGTGAGATGGGACAGGTGAGGGGAAGAACCTGGGACAGGTGAGGGGGGACAGGTGAGGGGGACAGGTGAGGGGGACAGGTGAGGGGGGACAGGTGAGAGGGGACAGGTGAGGGGGAGAACCTGGGACAGGTGAGGGGGGACAGGTGAGGGGGACAGGTGAGGGGGGACAGGTGAGAGGGGACAGATGAGGGGGACAGGTGAGGGGGGAGAACCTGGGACAGGTGAGGGGGAGAACCTGGGACAGGTGAGGGGGACAGGTGAGGGGGGACAGGTGAGATTGGAACCATGGGACAGGTGAGGGGGGACAGGTGAGGGGGGACAGGTGAGGGGGGACAGGTGAGGGGGGGACAGGTGAGGGGGGACAGGTGAGGGGGGACAGGTGAGGGGGACAGGTGAGGGGGGACAGGTGAGGGGGGGACAGGTGAGGAGGAGAACCTGGGGACAGGTGAGATGGGACAGGTGTGACAGGTGAGATGGGAACCATGGGACAGGTGAGGGGGGACAGGCGAGGGGGAGAACCTGGGACAGGTGAGGTGGGACAGGTGAGATTGGACAGGTGAGATGGGACAGGTGAGGTGGGAAAGGTGAGGTGGGACAGGTGAGATTGGACAGGTGAGGGGGACAGGTGAGGGGGGACAGGTGAGGGGGGACAGGTGAGGGGGGACAGGTGAGGGGGGGACAGGTGAGGGGGGACAGGTGAGGGGGGACAGGTGAGATGGGACAGGTGAGAGGGGACAGGTGAGGGGGGACAGGTGAGAGGGGACAGGTGAGGGGGGAGAACCTGGGACAGGTGAGGAGGAGAACCTGGGACAGGTGAGGGGGAGAACCTGGGACAGGTGAGAGGGGACAGGTGAGGGGGGACAGGTGAGGGGGGACAGGTGAGGGGGACAGGTGAGGGGGGACAGGTGAGGGGGACAGGTGAGGGGGAGAACCTGGGACAGGTGAGGAGGAGAACCTGGGACAGGTGAGGGGGACAGGTGAGGTGGGACAGGTGAGATTGGACAGGTGAGATTGGACAGGTGAGGTGGGACAGGTGAGGTGGGACAGGTGAGGTGGGACAGGTGAGGTGGGAACCATGGGACAGGTGAGATTAGACAGGTGAGGTGGGACAGGTGAGATTGGAACCATGGGACAGGTGAGGTGGGACAGGTGAGGTGGGACAGGTGAGGTGGCTCCACCATGGGAGGTGGGGCATTGGTTACCCCCCACCCAGGTGTCCCCAGGTGTACCCAGGTGTGTTCAGGTGTATCCCTGGTGTGTCCAGGTGTGTGTTACCTGTCCCAGGTGTGTGTTACCTGTCTCAGGTGTGTCCAGGTGTGTGCTACCTGTCCCAGGTGTGTGTTACCTGTCCAGGTGTCTCACCTGACCGGCTGTCTGCAGTGTGCAGCTGTCAGCACCCACCGTGCGCTCACCAGGCTCCCCCAGGTGTACCCAGGTGTCCCCAGGTGTATCTCAGGTGTACCCAGGTGTGTTCAGGTGTCCCCAGGTGTATCTCAGGTGTGTTCAGGTGTATCTCAGGTGTGTTCAGGTGTGTTCAGGTGTGTTCAGGTATACCCAGGTGTGTTCAGGTGTGTTCAGGTGTGTTCAGGTGTGTTCAGGTGTATCTCAGGTGTGTTCAGGTGTGTGTTACCTGTCCCCAGGTGTGTGTTACCTGTCCAGGTGTCTCACCTGAGCGGCTGTCTGCAGTGTGCCGCTGTCAGGACCCACCGTGCGCTCACCAGGCTCCCCCAGGTGTACCCAGGTGTACCCAGGTGTACCCAGGTGTACCCAGGTGTACCCAGGTGTGTTCAGGTGTATCTCAGGTGTGTTCAGGTGTGTGTTACCTGTCTCAGGTGTATCTCAGGTGTCCCCAGGTGTATCTCAGGTGTACATTACCTGTCCAGGTGTACTCACCTGACCGGCTGTCTGCAGTGTGCCGCCGTCAGGACCCACCGTGCGCTCACCAGGCTCCCCCAGGTGTACCCAGGTGTGTTCAGGTGTATCTCAGGTGTACCCCAGGTGTGTTCAGGTGTGTGTTACCTGTCTCAGGTGTATCTCAGGTGTGTTCAGGTGTACATTACCTGTCCAGGTGTACTCACCTGACCGGCTGTCTGCAGTGCGCGGCCGTCAGGACCCACCGTGCGCTCACCAGGCTCCCCCAGGTGTCCCCAGGTGTGTTCAGGTGTATCTCAGGTGTGTGTTACCTGTCTCAGGTGTACATTACCTGTCCAGGTGTCTCACCTGACCGGCTGTCTGCAGTGTGCGGCTGTCAGCACCCACTGTGCGCTCACCAGGCTCCCCCAGGTGTACCCAGGTGTGTTCAGGTGTATCTCAGGTGTCCCCAGGTGTGTGTTACCTGTCTCAGGTGTACCCAGGTGTATCTCAGGTGTATCTCAGGTGTACCCCAGGTGTACCCAGGTGTGTTCAGGTGTACATTACCTGTCCAGGTGTACTCACCTGACCGGCTGTCTGCAGTGAGCTGCCGTCAGGACCCACCGAGCGCTCACCAGGCTCCCCCAGGTGTCCCCAGGTGTGTTCAGGTGTATCTCAGGTGTGTTCAGGTGTATCTCAGGTGTGTGTTACCTGTCTCAGGTGTACATTACCTGTCCAGGTGTACTCACCTGACCGGCTGTCTGCAGTGAGCCGCTGTCAGCACCCACCGTGCGCTCACCAGGCTCCCCCAGGTGTACCCAGGTGTGTTCAGGTGTATCTCAGGTGTACCCAGGTGTGTGTTACCTGTACCCAGGTGTGTTCAGGTGTACCCCAGGTGTATCTCAGGTGTCTCACCTGACCGGTTGTCTGCAGTGTGCGGCCGTCAGCACCCACCGTGCGCTCACCAGGCTCCCCCAGGTGTCCCCAGGTGTATCTCAGGTGTGTTCAGGTGTGTTCAGGTGTGTTCAGGTGTACCCAGGTGTGTGTTACCTGTACCCAGGTGTATCTCGGGTGTGTCCAGGTGTGTGTTACCTGTCCAGGTGTACTCACCTGACCGGCTGTCTGCAGTGCGCGGCCGTCAGCACCCACCGTGCGCTCACCAGGCTCCCCCAGGTGTACCCAGGTGTGTTCAGGTGTGTGTTACCTGTACCCAGGTGTACCCCAGGTGTACCCAGGTGTACTCACCTGACCGGCTGTCTGCAGTGCGCGGCCGTCAGCACCCACCGTGCGCTCACCAGGCTCCCCCAGGTGTACCCAGGTGTGTTCAGGTGTGTTCAGGTGTACCCAGGTGTGTTCAGGTGTATCTCAGGTGTGTTCAGGTGTATCTCAGGTGTGTGTTACCTGTCTCAGGTGTACATTACCTGTCCAGGTGTACTCACCTGACCGGTTGTCTGCAGTGAGCCGCCGTCAGCACCCACCGTGCGCTCACCAGGCTCCCCCAGGTGTACCCAGGTGTGTTCAGGTGTATCTCAGGTGTGTTCAGGTGTATCTCAGGTGTACCCAGGTGTGTTCAGGTGTATCCAGGTGTACTCACCTGACCGGCTGTCTGCAGTGAGCTGCCGTCAGGACCCACCGTGCGCTCACCAGGCTCCCCCAGGTGTACCCAGGTGTGTTCAGGTGTATCTCAGGTGTATCTCAGGTGTGTTCAGGTGTGTGTTACCTGTACCCAGGTGTATCCAGGTGTACTCACCTGACCGGCTGTCTGCAGTGCGCGGCTGTCAGGACCCACCGTGCGCTCACCAGGCTCCCCCCGCACAGGATCTGCCCCCGTTTGGTCAGGGCCACCTGGAACGGCCGCTGGGCCACCGAGCACGGCCGGCCCCCGATGATCCGGGACTCGTCCTCCTCGGGGACTGCGGGGGGAATTAATAATTAATATTAATAATTAATAATGATCCGGGACTCGTCCTCCTCGGGAACTGCGGGGGGAATTAATAATTAATATTAATAATTAATAATGATCCGGGACTCGTCCTCCTCGGGAACTGCGGGGGGAATTAATAATTAATATTAATAATTAATAATGATCCGGGACTCGTCCTCCTCGGGAACTGCGGGGGGAATTAATATTTAATATTAATAATTAATAATGATCCGGGACTCGTCCTCCTCGGGAACTGCGGGGGGAATTAATATTTAATATTAATAATTAATAATGATCCGGGACTCGTCCTCCTCGGGAACTGCGGGGGGGATTAATAATTAATATTAATAATTAATAATGATCCGGGACGCGTCCTCCTCGGGAACTGCGGGGGGGGGGGGAAGAATAATCAATAATTAATAATTAATAATTAACAATTAATAATCAATAATCATTAATTAACAGTTATTATTAATAATTAATAATTAATAATTACTAATTAATAATTAGTAATTAATAGTTATCCATGACTCGTCCTCCTCGGGAACTGCAGGGGGAAAGAATAATTAATATTTAATAATTAATCATTAATAATGATCCGCGACTCCTCCTACTCGGGAACTCTGGGGGGAATTAATAATAATTAATCATTAATCATTAATAATGATCTGCGACTCATCCTTCAGAACTGTGGGGGAAAACAATAAATAATAATTAATAATCAATAATTAGTAATTAGTAATTAATAAATACTAAATAATAATTAATAATTAATATCATTTAATAATTAATAATAATTAATAATTTATAATTATGATCAATAATTAGTAATTAATAATTAGTAGTTAGTAATTAATAGTTATAATTAATAATTAATAATCATCCGCTACTCGTCCTCCTCAGGAACTGTGGGAAATTAATAATAATTAACCATTAATCATTAATCATTAATCATTAATCATTAATAATGATCCACGACTCTTCCTCCTCGGGAACTGCAAGAGGAATTAATAATAATTAATCATTAATCATTAATCATTAATCATTAATAATGATCCGCGACTCGTCCTCCTCCGGAACTGCCGGGGGAAATTAATAATAATTAATAATCAAGAAATAATAATAATTATTATTAATAATAATTGATAATTAATGATTGTAATTAATAATGATCCGGGACTCTTCCTCCTCGGGAACTGCAGGGGGAAATGAGACTATTAATAATAATTAATAATTAACAATAATGGGGAAAAATAAAAATAATGGAGGGGGAAAATGGGGAGAAAACAAGAGAAAATGGGAAAAATTAATAATAATAATAATAATTAATAATGATCCGCGACTCATCCTCCTCTGGAACTGCGGGGGGAAAATGGGGAGAAAACCGGGGAAAATGGGCAAATTATTATTATTATTATTGTTATTATTATTATTATTATTACTATTATTATTAATAATAATATATAATATATATAATTATAATACATATAATATAATAATATATAATATTATATAATATAATAATGTATAATATATATAATATAATAATAATAATAGCAATAATAATAACAATAGTAGTAATAATAATTAATAATAATAATAGTAGTAATAATAATAATAATAATAATAATAATAATAATAATAATAATAATAATAATAATAATAATGGAGGGGAAAATAATGGGGGGAAATGGGCAAATTAATAATAACGATGATAATTAAAAATGATCCATGACTCGTCCTCCTCGGGACCTTGTGGCCACCTTGAGAGTGACCACCTGGACCTGGGACCACCTTGAGAGTGACCACCTTGAGAGTGGCCACCTGGACCTTGTGGCCACCTGGACCTTGTGACCACCTGGACCTGTGGCCACCTGGACCTGTGGCCACCTTGAGAGTGACCACCTGGACCTGTGACCACCTGGACCTTGTGACCACCTGGACCTTGTGGCCACCTGGACCTCAGAACCACCTGGACCTTGTGGCCATCTGGACCTTGTGACCACCTGGACCTGGGACCACCTGGACCTGGGACCACCTGGACTTGGGACCACCTGGACCTGGGACCACCTGGACCTTGTGGCCACCTGGACCTGTGGCCACCTGGGCTCTGTGGCCACCTGGACCTTGTGGCCACCTGGACCTGTGGCCATCTGGACCTTGTGACCACCTGGACCTGTGACCACCTGGACCTGTGGCCACCTGGACCTGTGGCCACCTGGACCTTGTGGCCACCTGGACCTTGTGGCCACCTGGGCTTCGTGGCCACCAGTCCCAGGTGGATCTCAGGCCCCTCTGGGCTGGTGGCCACCTGGACCTTGTGGCCACCTGGACCTGGGACCACCTGGACCTGTGACCACCTGGACCTTGTGGCCACCTGGACCTGTGACCACCTGGACCTTGTGGCCACCTTGAGAGTGACCACCTGGACCTGTGACCACCTGGACCTGTGACCACCTGGACCTGTGACCACCTGGACCTGTGACCACCTAGACCTGTGGCCACCTGGACCTTGTGGCCACCTGGGCTCCATGGCCACCTGTCCCAGGTGGATCTCAGGCCCCTCTGGGCTGGTGGCCACCTGGACCTGGGACCACCTGGACCTGTGACCACCTGGACCTTGTGGCCACCTGGACCTTGTGGCCACCTGGGCTCCGTGGCCACCAGTCCCAGGTGGATCTCAGGCCCCTCTGGGCTGGTGGCCACCTGGACTTGTGGCCACCTTGAGAGTGACCACCTGGACCTGGGACCACCTGGACCTGTGACCACCTGGACCTGTGACCACCTGGACCTTGTGGCCACCTTGAGAGTGACCACCTTGAGAGTGACCACCTTGAGAGTGACCACCTGGACCTTGTGACCACCTGGACCTGTGACCACCTGGACCTGGGACCACCTGGACCTGGGACCACCTGGACCTGGGACCACCTGGACCTTGTGGCCACCTTGAGAGTGACCACCTGGACCTGTGACCACCTGGACCTTGTGACCACCTGGACCTGGGACCACTTGGACCTGGGACCACCTGGACCTTGTGGCCACCTTGAGAGTGACCACCTGGACCTGTGACCACCTGGACCTGGGACCACCTGGACCTTGTGGCCACCTTGAGAGTGACCACCTGGACCTGTGACCACCTGGACCTGGGACCACCTGGACCTGGGACCACCTGGACTTTGTGACCACCTGGACCTTGTGACCACCTGGACCTTGTGACCACCTGGACCTGGGACCACCTGGACCTGGGACCACCTGGACCTTGTGGCCACCTGGGCTCCGTGGCCACCTGGACCTGTGACCACCTGGACCTGTGGCCACCTGGACCTTGTGGCCACCTGGACTTTGTGACCACCTGGACCTTGTGACCACCTGGACCTTGTGACCACCTGGACCTGGGACCACCTGGACCTGGGACCACCTGGTCCTTGTGGCCACCTGGGCTCCATGGCCACCTGGACCTTGTGGCCACCTGGACCTTGTGACCACCGGGACCTGTGACCACCTGTCCCAGGTGGATCTCAGGCCCCTCTGGGCTGGTGGCCACCTGGACCTTGGGACCACCTGGGCTCTGTGACCACCTGGACCTTGTGACCACCTGGACCTGTGACCACCTGGACCTTGTGACCACCTGGACCTGGGACCACCTGGACCTGGGACCACCTGGACCTGGGACCATCTGGACCTTGTGGCCACCTGGACCTTGTGGCCACCTGGGCTCCATGGCCACCAGTCCCAGGTGTCTCTCAGCCCCTCTGGACCTTGTGGCCACCAGTCCCAGGTGTCTCTCAGCCCCTCTGGACCTTGTGGCCACCAGTCCCAGGTGTCTCTCAGCCCCTCTGGACCTTGTGGCCACCTGTCCCAGGTGGCTCTCAGCCCCTCTGGACCTTGTGGCCACCTGTCCCAGGTGTCTCTCAGCCCCTCTGGGCTGGTGGCCACCACCCCTGGCCGTGCCAGCCGTGCGGGATTGGGACATCGGCCGGGACTGGTGGGACTGGTTTGGACTGGTGGAGATTTCCGGAACCTCCCGGCCTCTGGAATCCGGAGCCTCCTCCCACGGCCCCATCCCCAATTCCGGGAGCCCAAATCCCGGGATTCGGGGGGATCCATCGGGGAGGAGCTTCTCGGGAATTCCAGAACTTTCCGGGATCCTCTGGATCCTCTGGATCCCGCGGGAATTCCCTGGGAATTCTCCCACCCTGAAATTCGGGAATTCTCCCAAGTTTGGGATCGGGAATGCCGGGATTGGGTCAAAAATCGCTGGGATTGGGTTGGGATCCCAAATTCCCGGCTGGAAAATCCCGGGAATTCCGGGCGGAATCCAATCCCTCTCCTTGGGAATTCCCAGTGGGATCCAATCCCTCCCTGGGAATTCCCGGTGGGATCCGATCCCCCCTTGGGAATTCCCGGTGGGATCCAATCCCCCTCCCTGGGAATTCCCGGTGGGATCCAATCCCCCTCCCTGGGAATTCCCGGTGGGATCCAATCCCTCTCCTTGGGAATTCCCGGTGGGATCCAATCCCTCCCCTTGGGAATTCCCGGTGGGATCCAATCCCTCCCCTTGGGAATTCCCGGTGGGATCCGATCCCTCTCCCTGGGAATTCCCGGTGGGATCCAATCCCTCTCCTTGGGAATTCCCGGTGGGAATTCTCCAAAACCGCTCGGCTGGGGGGGAAAAGAACCCAAAATCCATCGGATCCGACCCAAAATTCCCGGAGATCCCAGAGGAGGAGGAGGAGGAGGAGGAGGAGGAGGAGGAGGAAGAAGAGGGATTTCTCCATCCCGGAATTCCCGGGGAAAATTCCCAAAAAACGCCACTCACGCTCCTGGCTGCCATTCCCGGCTCCCTGAGCCTCGGATCCGCCGAGGAGGAGGAGGAGGAGGAGGAGGAGGAGGGAGGGGACGAGGCCGAAGGCTCCGGGTCCATCGGGAGCCATTCCTGGCAGGGAAAAGGAAAAAAAAAAAACCGGGATCAGCCCCTGGAATTTTTTTGGGAGGAGGGGTCTTGGGTCTTTTCCCGCGGGATTTTTGGGATTGAGGGAGTTTGGGATTTGGGGAAGGATCGACCCCCCCCCAAAAAAAACCCCGGGAATTCCGTGGGAAAAGCGGGAATTTGAGGGTTTTCCCTTAAAAACCGGGATGGGAACTTTGGGAATCCCCCCTGGGAATTCCCGGGATTTTCCTCCCAAAAAAAACCCGGGAATTCCGTGGGAAAAGCGGGAATTTGAGGTTTTCCCTTAAAAAAACGGGATGGGATCTTTGGGGATCCCCCCCGGGGGGGGGTCAGGGAAGCCCCCCGGGAATTCCCCTCCCCAAAAAACCCGGGAATTCCGTGGGAAAAGCGGGAATTTTGAGGTTTTCCCGTAAAAAGGGGGATGGGATCTTCAGGAATCCCCCCCGGGGGGGGTCGGGGAAGCCCCCCCGGGAATTCCTGGGATTTTCCTCCCCAAAAAAAACCCGGGAATTCCGTGGGAAAAGCGGGAATTGGGGGTTTTCCCGTAAAAAGGGGGATGGGATCTTTGGGGATCCCCCCGGGGGGGGTCAGGGAAGCCCCCCGGGAATTCCCAAAAGAAAAAACCCGGGAATTCCGTGGGAAAAGCGGGAATTGGGGTTTTTCCCTTAAAAAACGGGATGGGATCTTTGGGGATCCCCCCCGGGGGGGGTCGGGGAAGCCCCCCCGGGAATTCCCAAAAGAAAAAAACCGGGAATTCCGTGGGAAAAGTGGGAATTTTGGGGTTTTCCCGTAAAAAGGGGGATGGGATCTTCTGGAATCCCCCCCGGGGGGGGTCGGGGAAGCCCCCCCGGGAATTCCCAAAAGGAAAAAACCCGGGAATTCCGTGGGAAAAGCGGGAATTTGAGGTTTTCCCTTAAAAACAGGGATGGGATCTTTGGGGATCCCCCCCAGGGGGGGTCAGGGAAGCCCCCCCGGGAATTCCCCTCCCCAAAAAACCCGGGAATTCCGTGGGAAAAGCGGGAATTGGGGGTTTTCCCTTAAAAAACGGGATGGGATCTTCGGGAATCCCCCCCGGGAGGGGTCAGGGAAGCCCCCCCGGGAATTCCCGGGATTCCCCCGGAGCGGGACTCACCTGGAGCGCAGGGACGGGCCCGGGCAGGATCCGGGAAGAGCCGGGCCGGGAATATTTGTAGGGATGAGGGGGAGGGGGAGGTGAGTCAGGAGCGCCGGGGCCGTGGGAGGATCCCCCGGGAGGATCCCCCGGGATCAGGGCGGGGGGAGCGGCTTTGATGTCCCCGGGAAGCGCCCGAGGGAGAGGGGGAAGGGCGCGGCCCCTCCCCGGACTGAGCCGGGTCCTGAGCTCGGTCCTGAGCCGGGTTCCGGTCCTGAGCCGGGTCCTGATCCTGAGCCCGGTCCTGATCCCGGTCCCGGTCCTGATCCCGGTCCTTGTCCTGAGCCCGGTCCTGAGCCCGGCCCTTGTCCTGAGCCCGGTCCTGAGCCCGGTCCTGAGCCCGGTCCTGAGCCCGGTCCCGGTCCTGAGCCCGGTCCTGAGCCCGGTCCCGGTCCTGATCCCGGTCCTGAGCCCGGTCCTGATCCCGGTCCTGAGCCCGGTCCTGAGCCCGATCCTGATCCTGAGCCCGGTCCTGATCCCGGTCCTGAGCCCGGTCCTGGTCCTGAGCCCGGTCCTGATCCCGGTCCTGATCCCGGTCCTGAGCCCAGTCCCGGTCCCGATCCCGGTCCTGATCCCGGTCCTGAGCCCAGTCCCAGTCCTGAGCCCGGTCCTGATCCCGGTCCTGAGCCCAGTCCCAGTCCTGAGCCCGGTCCTGATCCCGGTCCTGATCCCGGTCCTGATCCCGGTCCTGAGCCCGGTCCCGATCCCGGTCCTGATCCCGGTCCTGAGCCCAGTCCCAGTCCTGAGCCCGGTCCTGATCCCGGTCCCGGTCCTGAGCCCGGTCCTGATCCCGGTCCTTGTCCTGAGCCCGGTCCTGATCCCGGTCCTTGTCCTGATCCCGGTCCTGAGCCCGGTCCCAGTCCTGAGCCCGGTCCTGATCCCGGTCCTGAGCCCGGTCCTGATCCCGGTCCTGAGCCCGGTCCTGATCCCGGTCCTGATCCCGGTCCTTGTCCTGATCCCGGTCCTGAGCCCGGTCCCGGTCCTGAGCCCGGTCCTGATCCCGGTCCTGAGCCCGGTCCTGATCCCGGTCCTGAGCCCGGTCCTGATCCCGGTCCTGAGCCCGGTCCTTGTCCTGATCCCGGTCCTTGTCCTGATCCCGGTCCTTGTCCTGAGCCCGGTCCCGATCCCGGTCCTGAGCCCGGTCCTGGTCTTGATCCCGGTCCTGATCCCGGTCCTGATCCCGGTCCTGAGCCCGGTCCTGGTCCTGATCCTGATCCCGGTCCTGGTCCAGGTCCTTATCCCGATCCTGATCCCGGTCCTGAGCCCGGTCCTGATCCCGGTCCCGGTCCCAGTCCTGATCCCGATCTTCATCCCAGACCCGATCCCGGTCCTGATCCCGGTTCCGGTCCCGGTCCTGATCCTGAGCCCGGTTCCGGTCCTGATCCCGGTCCCGGTCCCAGTCCTGATCCCGATCTTCATCCCAGACCCGATCCGGTTCCTGATCCCGGTTCCGGTCCCGGTCCTGATCCTGAGCCCCGTCCTGATCCGGGTCCTGAGCCCGGTCCTGAGCCCGGTCCTGATCCGGTTCCTGATCCCGGTCCTGATCCTGATCCTGATCCTGATCCTGATCCTGATCCTGGTCCCGGTCCCGGTCTTGATCCCGATCCTCATCCCAGACCCGATCCCGGTCCTGATCCCGGCCCTGATCCCGATCGCAATCCCGGCCCTGATCCCGATCCCGGTGCTGATCGTGATGCCGATCCTGATCCCGATCCCAATCCCAGTCCTGATCCGGTCTTGATCCCAATCCCGGTCCTGATCCGGTCTTGATCCCAATCCGGTCCCGGTCCTGATCCCGGTTCTGATCCCGGTCCTGATCCCGGTCCTGATCCCGATCCTCATCCCAGTCCCGGTCTTGATCCCGGTCCTGATCCTAATCCTCATCCCAGACCCAATCCCGGTTCTTGATCCTGATTCCAGACCCGGTCCCGGTCCTGATCCCGGTTCTGATCCCGGTCCTGATCCCGGTCCCGATCCCGATCCAGATCCAGATCCCGGTCCTGATCCTGATCCTGATCCCGGTCCCGGTCCTGATCCCAATCCTGATCCAGATCCAGATCCCGGTCCTGATCCCGATCCAGATCCAGATCCCGATCCTGGTCCTGATCCCGGTCCTGATCTCGATCCCGATCCCGATCCAGATCCAGATCCCGGTCCTGGTCTTGATCCTGATCCCGGTCCTCATCCCGATCCCGATCCCGATCCCGATCCCAGGTGTGTCCCCCCTGTCCCCCCCAGGTGTCACCTGTCCCCTCCCCCCTGTCCCCCCCTGCCCCCCCCAGGTGTCACCTGTCCCCTCCCCCCTGTCCCCTCCTGTCCCCCCCCGGTGTCACCTGTCCCCTCCCCCCTGTCCCCTCCTGTCCCCCCCCAGGTGTCACCTGTCCCCTCCCCCCTGTCCCCCCCAGGTGTCACCTGTCCCCTCCCCCCTGTCCCCCCCAGGTGTCACCTGTCCCCTCCCCCCTGTCCCCTCCTGTCCCCCCCCCGGTGTCACCTGTCCCCTCCCCCCTGTCCCCCCCAGGTGTCACCTGTCCCCTCCCCCCTGTCCCCCCCAGGTGTCACCTGTCCCCTCCCCCCTGTACCCCCCAGGTGTCACCTCTCCCCTCCCCCCTGTCCCCCCCTGTCCCCCCCAAGTGTCACCTGTCCCCTCCCCCCTGTCCCCTCCTGTCCCCCCCCAAGTGTCACCTGTCCCCTCCCCCCTGTCCCCTCCTGTCCCCCCCCAGGTGTCACCTGTCCCCTCCCCCCTGTCCCCTCCCCCCTGCCCCCCCCAGGTGTCACCTGTCCCCTCCTGTCCCCCCCAGGTGTCACCTGTCCCCCCCTGTCCCCCCCCCAGATGTCACCTGTCCCCTCCCCCCTGTCCCCCCCCCGGTGTCACCTGTCCCCTCCCCCCTGTCCCCCCCCCCGGTGTCACCTGTCCCCTCCCCCCTGTCCCCCCCCCCGGTGTCACCTGTCCCCTCCCCCTTGTCCCCCCCCAGGTGTCACCTGTCCCCTCCCCCCTGTCCCCCCCAGGTGTCACCTGTCCCCTCCTGTCCCCCCCCAGGTGTCACCTGTCCCCTGTCCCCCCCCCTGTCCCGGGGCGTGGCCAGGTGTGACCGGCCGGGCCAGGTGTCCCCAAATCCCCCCTCGGGGACATCTGAGGGGACACCGGGTGACACCGGGGAGGACACAGGGGACACCAGGTGACACTGGGGGGGACAGGAGGGGACACGGGTGACACCTGAGGTGACACCGGGTGACACCTGAGGAGCCCCCAGGTGACACCGGGGGGGGCCAGGAGGGGACACGAGGGGACACAGGTGACACTGGGGGACCCCGGAGGTGACACGGGTGACACTGGGGGACCCCGGAGGTGACACAGGTGACACTGGGGGACCCCGGAAGTCCCCGAGCCGCCGATGTCGCCGGTGACAGCGACAGCGACACCGCCACCAGCGGGGGGTGGGGCCCGACCGGTCCCGCCGGTGTCGCCGCCCTCGCTAATGACCCCTCCCCCACCCAGCTGTCACCTGTGTCACCTGTGTCACCTGTGCCACCTGTGGTGTCACCTGTGGTGTCACCTGTGTCACCTCCGGGGACGGGAGGGGACGCGCCACCCCCGCCCTGGCCCCGCGCTGACACCGCAGGTGACACCGAGGGTGACACCGAGGGTGACACGGGACAGGCGAGGGGGCGGCTCAGGTGACACCGGGGGTGGCTCTGGGGACACCGGGGGTGGCTCTGGGGACACCGGGGGTGGCTCTGGGGACAATGGTGGCACTAGGGTGACACTGGGGTGACACTGGGGACACTGGGGTGACACTGGGGTGACACTGGGGTGACACTGGGGTGACACTGGGGACACTGGGGTGACACTGGGGTGACACTGGGGTGACACTGGGGTGACACTGGGGTGACACTGGGGACACTGGGGTGACACTGGGGACACTGGTGACACTGGGGACACTGGGGTGACACTGGGGGGACACTGGGGTGACACTGGGGACACTGGGGTGACACTGGGGTGACACTGGGGTGACACTGGGGACACTGGGGTGACACTGGGGACACTGGGGTGACACTGGGGTGACACTGGGGGGACACTGGGGTGACACTGGGGTGACACTGGGGTGACACTGGGGACACTGGGGTGACACTGGGGACACTGGGGTGACACTGGGGTGACACTGGGGACACTGGGGTGACACTGGGGACACTGGGGTGACACTGGAGTGACACTGGGGACACTGGGGACACTGGGGTGACACTGGGGACACTGGGGTGACACTGGGGTGACACTGGGGTGACACTGGGGACACTGGGGACACTGGGGTGACACTGGGGGGACACTGGGGGGACACTGGGGGGACACTGGGGGGACACTGGGGTGACACTGGGGTGACACTGGGGACACTGGGGACACTGGGGTGACACTGGGGACACTGGGGTGACACTGGGGTGACACTGGGGACACTGGGGACACTGGGGTGACACTGGGGTGACACTGGGGGGACACTGGGGTGACACTGGGGTGACACTGGGGTGACACTGGGGTGACACTGGGGACACTGGGGTGACACTGGGGTGACACTGGGGTGACACTGGGGTGACACTGGGGTGACACTGGGGTGACACTGGGGACACTGGGGACACTGGGGACACTGGGGTGACACTGGGGTGACACTGGGGACACTGGGGTGACACTGGGGTGACACTGGGGTGACACTGGGGACACTGGGGGGACACTGGGGTGACACTGGGGTGACACTGGGGTGACACTGGGGTGACACTGGGGACACTGGGGTGACACTGGGGACACTGGGGTGACACTGGGGTGACACTGGGGACACTGGGGACACTGGGGTGACACTGGGGTGACACTGGGGTCACTGGGGTGACACTGGGGTGACACTGGGGACACTGGGGACACTGGGGGACACTGGGGTGACACTGGGGTGACACTGGGGTGACACTGGGGTGACACTGGGGACACTGGGGGACACTGGGGTGACACTGGGGTGACACTGGGGTGACACTGGGGTGACACTGGGGGGACACTGGGGACACTGGGGACACTGGGGTGACACTGGGGTGACACTGGGGTGACACTGGGGTGACACTGGGGACACTGGGGTGACACTGGGGTGACACTGGGGTGACACTGGGGTGACACTGGGGACACTGGGGGGACACTGGGGTGACACTGGGGTGACACTGGGGACACTGGGGTGACACTGGGGTGACACTGGGGTGACACTGGGGTGACACAGGTGACACTGGGGTGACACTGGGGTGACACTGGGGGGACACTGGGGTGACACTGGGGACACTGGGGTGACACTGGGGTGACACTGGGGTGACACTGGGGTGACACTGGGGTGACACTGGGGACACTGGGGTGACACTGGGGACACTGGGGTGACACTGGGGTGACACTGGGGACACTGGGGTGACACTGGGGTGACACTGGGGTGACACTGGGGACACTGGGGTGACACTGGGGTGACACTGGGGACACTGGGGTGACACTGGGGTGACACTGGGGTGACACTGGGGACACTGGGGTGACACTGGGGGGACACTGGGGTGACACTGGGGACACTGGGGTGACACTGGGGTGACACTGGGGTGACACTGGGGTGACACTGGGGTGACACTGGGGTGACACTGGGTGACACTGAGGTGACACTGGGGTGACACTGGGGTGACAGTGGGGTGACACTGGGGTGACACTGGGGACACTGGGGTGACACTGGGGTGACACTGGGGTGACACTGGGGACACTGGGGTGACACTGGGGACACTGGGGACACTGGGGTGACACTGGGGTGACACTGGGGTGACACTGGGGTGACACTGGGGTGACACTGGGGTGACACTGGGGACACTGGGGTGACACTGGGGTGACACTGGGGTGACACTGGGGACACTGGGGTGACACTGGGGTGACACTGGGGTGACACTGGGGTGACACTGGGGACACTGGGGTGACACTGGGGTGACACTGGGGACACTGGGGTGACACTGGGGTGACACTGGGGTGACACTGGGTGACACTGAGGTGACACTGGGGTGACACTGGGGTGACACTGGGGTGACACTGGGGTGACACTGGGGACACTGGGGTGACACTGGGGTGACACTGGGGTGACACTGGGGTGACACTGGGGACACTGGGGTGACACTGGGGTGACACTGGGGACACTGGGGGGACACTGGGGTGACACTGGGGACACTGGGGACACTGGGGTGACACTGGGGTGACACTGGGGTGACACTGGGGGGACACTGGGGTGACACTGGGGTGACACTGGGGACACTGGGGTGACACTGGGGACACTGGGGGGACACTGGGGACACTGGGGGGACACTGGGGACACTGGGGTGACACTGGGGTGACACTGGGGACACTGGGGTGACACTGGGTGACACTGGGGTGACACTGGGGTGACACTGGGGTGACACTGGGGTGACACTGGGGACACTGGGGACACTGGGGACACTGGGGTGACACTGGGGTGACACTGGGGTGACACTGGGGTGACACTGGGGACACTGGGGTGACACTGGGGTGACACTGGGGTGACACTGGGGGGACACTGGGGTGACACTGGGGTGACACTGGGGTGACACTGGGGACACTGGGGTGACACTGGGGACACTGGGGTGACACTGGGGTAACACTGGGGTGACACTGGGGTGACACTGGGGACACTGGGGTGACACTGGGGTGACACTGGGGTGACACTGGGGTGACACTGGGGACACTGGGGTGACACTGGGGACACTGGGGACACTGGGGGGACACTGGGGTGACACTGGGGACACTGGGGTGACACTGGGGTGACACTGGGGGGACACTGGGGACACTGGGGTGACACTGGGAACACTGGGGTGACACTGGGGTGACACTGGGGGGACACTGGGGGGACACTGGGGTGACACTGGGAACACTGGGGTGACACTGGGGTGACACTGGGGACACTGGGGTGACACTGGGGTGACACTGGGGACACTGGGGTGACACTGGGGTGACACTGGGGTGACACTGGGGTGACACTGGGGGGACACTGGGGACACTGGGGACACTGGGGACACTGGGGTGACACTGGGGTGACACTGGGGTGACACTGGGGTGACACTGGGGTGACACTGGGGACACTGGGGTGACACTGGGGTGACACTGGGGTGACACTGGGGACACTGGGGTGACACTGGGGTGACACTGGGGTGACACTGGGGGGACACTGGGGTGACACTGGGGTGACACTGGGGACACTGGGGGGACACCGGGGTGACACTGGGGACACTGGGGTGACACTGGGGTGACACTGGGGACACTGGGGGGACACTGGGGTGACACTGGGGTGACACTGGGGTGACACTGGGGTGACACTGGGGACACTGGGGTGACACTGGGGTGACACTGGGGTGACACTGGGGTGACACTGGGGACACTGGGGACACTGGGGTGACACTGGGGACACTGGGGACACTGGGGTGACACTGGGGACACTGGGGTGACACTGGGGTGACACTGGGTGACACTGGGTGACACTGGGGTGACACTGGGGTGACACTGGGGTGACACTGGGGACACTGGGGTGACACTGGGGGGACACTGGGGTGACACTGGGGACACTGGGGTGACACTGGGGTGACACTGGGGTGACACTGGGGACACTGGGGTGACACTGGGGTGACACTGGGGTGACACTGGGGACACTGGGGTGACACTGGGGTGACACTGGGGTGACACTGGGGTGACACTGGGGTGACACTGGGGACACTGGGGACACTGGGGTGACACTGGGGTGACACTGGGGTGACACTGGGGTGACACTGGGGTGACACTGGTGACACTGGGGTGACACTGGGGTGACACTGGGGTGACACTGGGGACACTGGGGTGACACTGGGGTGACACTGGGGTGACACTGGGGTGACACTGGGGTGACAATGGGGGGACACTGGGGTGACACTGGGGTGACACTGGGGACACTGGGGACACTGGGGACACTGGGGTGACACTGGGGTGACACTGGGGTGACACTGGGGACACTGGGGTGACACTGGGGTGACACTGGGGACACTGGGGTGACACTGGGGTGACACTGGGGTGACACTGGGGTGACACCGGGGACACTGGGGTGACACTGGGGTGACACTGGGGACACTGGGGGGACACTGGGGACACTGGGGTGACACTGGGGTGACACTGGGGTGACACTGGGGACACTGGGGTGACACTGGGGTGACACTGGGGACACTGGGGACACTGGGGTGACACTGGGGTGACACTGGGGACACTGGGGGGACACTGGGGTGACACTGGGGTGACACTGGGGTGACACTGGGGTGACACTGGGGACACTGGGGTGACACTGGGGTGACACTGGGGTGACACTGGGGGGACACTGGGGTGACACTGGGGTGACACTGGGGGGACACTGGGGACACTGGGGACACTGGGGTGACACTGGGGTGACACTGGGGTGACACTGGGGTGACACTGGGGTGACACTGGGGTGACACTGGGGACACTGGGGGGACACTGGGTGACACTGGGTGACACTGGGGTGACACTGGGGACACTGGGGTGACACTGGGGGGACACTGGGGTGACACTGGGGACACTGGGGTGACACTGGGGTGTCACTGGGGTGACACTGGGGACACTGGGGTGACACTGGGGTGACACTGGGGGGACACCGACCCCTCCCCCACCCGCCCCTCCCCCACCCAGTGACCCCCAACCCAAACCCGGGGGGGGGGGGAGGGGCTGGAGGGGGCGTGGCCAGCTCCGTGTGGGCGTGGCCAATGAGGGGGCGGAGACATCTCCGTGTGGGCGTGGCCAGGCCAATGGGGGCGGGATTTGCATATTAGGGGGCGTGGTCAGGTCAATGGGGGCGTGGCCTGCTCCATGTGGGTGTGGCCAGGCCAATGGGGGCGTGGTCTCTGCTGTGGGGGCCTGGCCAGGCCAATGGGGGCGGGGTTTGCGGCTTTGGGGGCGTGGCCAGGCCAATGGGGGCGGGATTTACTGTTTTTGGGGCGTGGCCAGGCCAATGGGGGCGGGGCTTGCGGATTTGTGGGCGTGGTCAGGCCAATGGGGGCGTGGTCTCTGCTTTGGGGGCATGGCCAATGATGGGGGCGTGGTCGCTGCTTTATGGGCGTGGCCAATGATGGGGCGTGGTCTCTGCTTTGTGGGCGTGGCCAATGATGGGGCGTGGTCTCTGCTTTGTGGGCGTGGTCTCTGCTTTGTGGGCGTGGCCAATGATGGGGCGGGGCTGGGGGTGAATTGGGGGCGTGGCCAAGGAAATTTTGGGGATTTTGGGTGAAATTTTTTGGATTTTCAGGTGAAATTTTGGGGATTTTGGGAGTTTAAAAAAATATTTCTGGGATTCTTTTGGGTTTTTGGGATTTTGGGTGAAATTTTGGGATTTTGGGTGGAATTTTGGGAATTTTGGGTGGAATTTTGGGGATTTTCAGGTGGAATTTTGGGGTTTTTGGGTAAAATTTTGAGGATTTTAAGTGGAATTTTTGGGATTTTGGGTGGAATTTTCGGGATTTTGAGTGGAATTTTGGGGATTTCGGTTGAAATTTTGGGGATTTGGGGGGGGATTTTGGGAATTTTGGGTGGAATTTTGGGGTAATTGGGTGGAATTTTGGGGATTTTGGGTGAAATTTTGGGATTTTGGGTGGAATTTTGGGGATTTTGGGATTTAAAAAAATATATTTTCTGGGTTCTTTTGGATTTTTGGGATTTTGAGGTTGGAATTTTGGGATTTTCAGGTGGAATTTTGGGGTTTTGGGTAAAATTTTGAGGATTTTCAGTGGAATTTTTGGCATTTTGAGTGGAATTTTGGGGATTTTGAGTGGAATTTTTGGGGATTTTGAGTGAAAAATTTGGGGATTTTGGGTGGAAATTTGGGAATTTTGAGTGGAATTTTTGGGGATTTTGGGTGAAAAATTTGGGGATTTTGGGTGGAATTTTGGGGATTTTGGGATTTAAAAAAAAATTTTTCTGGGTTCTTTTGGATTTTTGGGATTTTCAGGTTGGAATTTTGGGATTTTGGGTGGAATTTTGGGGATTTTGGGTAAAATTTTGAGGATTTTAAGTGGAATTTTTGGGATTTTGGGTGGAATTTTGAGGATTTTTGGTGAAAATTTTGGGAGATTTGGCTGAAATTTTTGGGATTTTCAGGTGGAATTTTGGGGTTTTTGGGTAAAATTTTGAGGATTTTAAGTGGAATTTTTGGGATTTTGGGTGAAAAATTTGGGGATTTTGGGTGGAATTTTGGGGATTTTGAGTGAAAAATTTGGGGATTTTGGGTGGAATTTTGGGGATTTTGGGAGAAATTTGGGGATTTTGGGTGGAATTTTGGGGATTTTGGCTGAAATTTTGAGGATTTTTGGTGAAAATTTTGGGAATTTTGGGAGAAATTTTGGGATTTTGGGTGGAATTTTGGGGATTTTGGATTTAAAAAAATATTTTCTGTGTTCTTTTGATTTTTGGGATTTTCAGGTGGAATTTTGGGGATTTTGGGTGAAATTTTGGGGATTTCGAGTGGAATTTTGGGGATTTGGGGTGGAATTTTGGGGATTTTGGGTGAAATTTTGGGATTTTCAGGTGGAATTTTGGGATTTTCAGGTGAAATTTTGGGGTATTTGGGTGGAATTTTGGGGATTTCGGTTGAAATTTTGGGGATTTGGGTTGAAATTTTGGGATTTTCAGGTGGAATTTTTGGGATTTGGGTGAAATTTTGGGAATTGGGATTTTAAAGAAATATTTCCTCATTTCTTTTGATTTTTGGGATTTTTGGGTGGAAATTTTGGGATTTTGGGTGAAAAGTTTGGGGATTTTGGGTGGAATTCTTGGGATTTTGGGGTGGAATTTTTGGGATTTTGGGGTGGAATTTTTGGTATTTGGGATTTTAAAGAAATATTTCCTCGTTTCTTCTGATTTTTGGGATTTTGGGGTGGAAATCTTGGGATTTTTGGTGGAATTTGGGGATTTTGGGTGGAATTTTTTGTATTTTGGGATGGAATTTTTTGTATTTGGGATTTTAAAGAAATATTTCCCCGTTTCTTTTGAATTTTGGGATTTTGGGGTGAAAATTTTGGGATTTTTGGTGAAAATTTTGGGGATTTTGGGTAAAATTTTGGGGATTTTGAGTGGAATTTTTGGGGATTTTGGGTGGAATTTTTGGGGATTTTGGGTGAAATTTTGGGATTTAGAGTGGAAATTTTGGGGATTTGGGTGGAATTTTGGGATTTTGGGTGGAATTTTTGGGATTTTTGGGTGAAATTTTGGGGATTTTGGGTGGAATTTTTGGGATTTTGGGTGGAATTTTGAGGATTTTGGGTGAAAATTTTGGGAATTTTGGCTGAAATTTTTGGGATTTTCAGGTGGAATTTTGGGGTATTTGGGTGAAATTTTGGGGTTTTGGGGCGGAAATTTTGGGATTTCGGTTGAAATTTTGGGGATTTGGGTTGAAATTTTGAGGATTTTAAGTGGAAATTTTGGGAGGAATTTTGGGGATTTTGGGTGGAATTTTGGGGATTTCGGTTGAAATTTTGGGGATTTGGGGTGGAATTTTGGGATTTTCAGGTGGAATTTTGGGGTTTTTGGGTGGAATTTTGGGGATTTTCAGTTGAAATTTTGGGACTTTGGGGTGGAAATTTTGGGATTTTGCGTGGAATTTTGGGAATTTTGGATGAAATTTTGGGATTTTGGGTGGAATTTTGGGGATTTTGGGATTTAAAAAAATATTTTCTGGGTTCTTTTGATTTTTGGGATTTTCAGGGTGGAATTTTGGGGATTTTGGGTGAAATTTTGGGGATTTTGGGTGGAATTTTGGGATTTTGGGTGAAATTTCGGGATTTTCAGGTGGAATTTTTGGGGGATTTTGGGTGGAAATTTGGGGTATTTTGGGTGGAATTTTGGGGATTTTGGGTGGAATTTTGGGATTTTGGGGTGGAAATTTTGGGATTTTGGGTGGAATTTTGGGGATTTTGGGATTTAAAAAAATATTTTCTGGGTTCTTTTGATTTTTGGGATTTTCAGGGTGAAATTTTGGGATTTGGGGGTGGAATTTTGGGGATTTTGGGTGAAAATTTTGGGGGTTTGGGGTGGAAATTTTGGGGTATTTGGGTGAAATTTTGGGGATTTGGGGTGGAATTTTGGGGGTTTTGGGTAAAATTTTGGGATTTTGGGGTGGAATTTTTGGGATTTTGGGGTGGAATTTTTTGTATTTGGGATTTTAAAGAAATATTTCCTCGTTTCTTCTGATTTTTGGGATTTTGGGTGGAATTTTTGGGATTTTGGGGTGGAAATTTTGGGATTTTGGATTTTAAAGAAATATTTCCTAATTTCTTTTGAATTTTGGGATTTTGGGGTGGAAATTTTGGGATTTGGGCTGGAAATTTGGGGTTTTTTGGGTGAAATTTTGGGATTTGGGGTGGAATTTTTAGGATTTTGGGTGGAATTTTTGGGATTTTGGGTGAAATTTTGGGATTTGGGCTGGAAATTTGGGTTTTTTTGGGTGAAATTTTGGGGATTTTGGGTGAAATTTTGGGGATTTTTGGGTGAAATTTTGGGGATTTTTGGGTGAAATTTTGGGATTTGGGGTGGAATTTCCGGGATTTTGGGGATTTTGGGTGGAAATTGGGGAATTTTGCCATTCCAAAGACGGAAATTTCAGGTCTCATTTTGTTTTTTATTTTCAGGGTTCTGGACCCGGGGGGAATTTTCGGAGCGGAATTTTCCAGAAGGTTCCGTGCCGGAGATTTTGGGTGGATTTGGGTCATTTTGCGTCATTTTGGGTCATTTTTGGGTCATTTTGGGTCAGTTTTGGGTAATTTGGGGTCAGTTTGGGTCATTTTGGGTCAGTTTTGGGTCATTTTGGGTCAGTTTGGGTCAGTTTGGGTCAGTTTTGGGTCAGTTTGGGTCAGTTTGGGTCAGATTGGGTCAGTTTTAGGTCAATTTGGGTCAATTTTGGGTGATTTTGGGTCAGTTTTGGGTCAGTTTGGGTCATTTTGGGTCAGTTTGGGTCAGTTTTGGGTCAGTTTGGGTCAGTTTGGGTCAGTTTGGGTCAGTTTGGGTGGATTTGGGTCAGTTTGGGTCAGATTGGGTCAGTTTTGGGTGGATTTGGTCAGTTTGGATCAGTTTCGGTCAGTTTGGGTGGATTTGGGTCAGTTTGGGTCAGTTTGGGTCAGTTTGGGTCAGTTTTGGGTCAGTTTGGGTCAGTTTGGGTCAGTTTGGGTCATTTTGAGTCAGTTTTGGGTGGATTTGGGTCAGTTTTGGGTGGATTTGGTCAGTTTAGGTCAGTTTTGGGTGGATTTGGGTCAGTTTGGGTCAATTTGGGTCAATTTTGGGTGATTTTGGGTCAGTTTTGGGTCAGTTTGGGTCAGTTTGGGTCAGTTTGGGTCAGTTTGGGTCAGTTTGGGTCAGTTTTGGGTCAGTTTGGGTCAGTTTGGGTCAGTTTGGGTCATTTTGAGTCAGTTTTGGGTGGATTTGGGTCAGTTTCGGGTGGATTTGGTCAGTTTGGGTCAGTTTCGGTCAGTTTGGGTGGATTTGGGTCAGTTTGGGTCAGTTTGGGTCAATTTTGGGTCAGTTTGGGTCAGTTTGGGTCAGTTTGGGTCAGTTTGGGTCAGTTTTGGGTGGATTTTGGTCAGTTCTGTGCCATGGTCTCCTCCAGCCAGCGGCTGTAGCGGCACAGGTTGACGAACACCCCCGGTTTTGGGTGGATTTGGGTCAGTTTTAGGTCAGTTTTGGGTCAGTTTTGGGTGGATTTGGGTCAGTTTTGGGTCAGTTCTGTGCCATGGTCTCCTCCAGCCAGCGGCTGTAGCGGCACAGGTTGACGAACACCCCCGGTTTTGGGTGGATTTGGGTCAGTTTTAGGTCAGTTTTGGGTTGATTTGGGTCAGTTTTTGGTGGGTTTTGGTCAGTTTTAGGTCAGTTTTGGGTGGATTTCAGTCAGTTTTGGGTGGATTTGGGTCAGTTTGGGTCAGTTTGGGTGGGTTTGGGTCAGTTTTGTGTCAGTTTTGTGTCAGTTTTTGGTGGATTTGGGTGGATTTGAGTCAGTTTTGGTCAGTTTTGGGTGGATTTGGGTCAGTTTTGGTCAGTTTTGGTCAGTTTTGGATGGATTTGGGTGGATTTGGTCAGTTTGGGTCAGTTTTGGGTGGATTTTTGTGGATTTTGGTCAGTTCTGTGCCATGGTCTCCTCCAGCCAGCGGCTGTAGCGGCACAGGTTGACGTACACCCCCGGTTTTGGGTGGATTTGGGTCAGTTTGGGTCAGTTTTGGGTGGGTTTTTTGGTGGGTTTTGGTCAGTTTTGGGTGGATTTGGGTCAGTTTTGGGTGGATTTGGGTCAGTTTGGTCAGTTTTGGGTGGAATTTTGTGGATTTTGGTCAGTTCTGTGCCATGGTCTCCTCCAGCCAGCGGCTGTAGCGGCACAGGTTGACGAACACCCCCGGTTTTGGGTGGATTTGGGTCAGTTTGGGTGGATTTGGGTCAGTTTTGGGTGGGTTTGGTCAGTTTTAGGTCAGTTTTGGGTGGATTTCAGTCAGTTTTGGGTCAGTTTTGTGCCATGGCCTCCTCCAGCCAGCGGCTGTAGCGGCACAGGTTGACGAACACTCCCGGTTTTGGGTGGATTTGGGTCAGTTTGGGTGAGTTTTGGTCAGTTTTGGGTGGATTTGGTCAGTTTAGGTCAGTTTTGGGTCAGTTTGGGTCAGTTTTGGGTGGATTTGGGTCAGTTTGGGTCAGTTTGGGTCAGTTTTGGGTGGATTTTGGTCAGTTTTGGGTCAGTTCTGTGCCATGGTCTCCTCCAGCCAGCGGCTGTAGCGGCACAGGTTGACGAACACCCCCGGTTTTGGGTGGATTTGGGTCAGTTTAGGTCAGTTTTGGGTGGATTTTGGTCAGTTTTGGGTCAGTTCTGTGCCATGGTCTCCTCCAGCCAGCGGCTGTAGCGGCACAGGTTGACGAACACCCCCGGTTTTGGGTGGATTTGGGTCAGTTTGGGTCAGTTTTGGGTCAGTTTGGGTGGGTTTTGGTCAGTTTTGGGTGGATTTGGGTCAGTTTTGGTCAGTTTTGGGTCAGTTCTGTGCCATGGTCTCCTCCAGCCAGCGGCTGTAGCGGCACAGGTTGACGAACACCCCCGGTTTTGGGTGGATTTGAGTCAGTTTGGGTGGGTTTTGGTGGATTTGGGTCAGTTTGGGTGGGTTTTGGTCAGTTTAGGTCAGTTTTGGGTGGATTTGGGTCAGTTTTGGGTCAGTTCTGTGCCATGGTCTCCTCCAGCGAGCGGCTGTAGCGGCACAGGTTGACGTACACCCCCGGTTTTGGGTGGATTTGGGTCAGTTTTGGTCAGTTTTGGGTGGATTTGGGTCAGTTTTGGTCAGTTTTGGGTGGATTTCAGTCAGTTCTGTGCCATGGTCTCCTCCAGCCAGCGGCTGTAGCGGCACAGGTTGACGTACACCCCCGGTTTTGGGTGGATTTGGGTCTGTTTTAGGTCAGTTTGGGTCAGTTTTGGGTGGATTTCAGTCAGTTTTGGGTCAGTTCTGTGCCATGGTCTCCTCCAGCCAGCGGCTGTAGCGGCACAGGTTGACGTACACCCCCGGTTTTGGGTGGATTTGGGTGGATTTGGGTCAGTTTTGGTCAGTTCTGTGCCATGGTCTCCTCCAGCCAGCGGCTGTAGCGGCACAGGTTGACGTACACCCCCGGTTTTGGGTGGATTTTTGTGGATTTGGGTCAGTTTTGGGTGGATTTGGGTCAGTTTTGGGTGGATTTGGTCAGTTTTAGGTCAGTTTTGGGTGGATTTGTGTCAGTTTGGGGTGGATTTGGGTCAGTTTTGGTCAGTTTTGGGTGGATTTGGGTGGATTTTGGGTGGATTTCAGTCAGTTCTGTGCCATGGTCTCCTCCAGCCAGCGGCTGTAGCGGCACAGGTTGACGTACACCCCCGGTTTTGGGTGGATTTGGGTGGAATTTTGTGGATTTTGGTCAGTTCTGTGCCATGGTCTCCTCCAGCCAGCGGCTGTAGCGGCACAGGTTGACGTACACCCCCGGTTTCCGGGGGTCCCCGCACACCCCCGGGCCCCAGGAGGTGATGCCCTGCAGGCGCCCGTTGCACATCAGGGGCCCCCCGGAGTCGCCCTGGGGAGGAAATCGGGGGGTCAGCGGCGGGGAAGAGAAATTTGGGGGGAATTCGGGGAGAATTGGGAAAAAATGACCCCGAAATCGACTCGGGGTGAGGGGAATGGGCCCAAAATCGGCTGAAATTGGCCCAAAATCAGCCTGGGGTGAGCACAAAGCACCGCACCTGTCTCACCTGTCCCATCCCCCACACCTGTCCCTCACCTGTCTCACCTGTCCCTCACCTGTCTCACCTGTCCCATCCCCCACACCAGTCCCTCACCTGTCTCACCTGTCCCATCCCTCTCACCTGTCCCTCACCTGTCCCACCTGTCCCTCACCTGTCTCTCACCTGTTTCACCCGTCCCATCCCTCTCACCTGTCCCTCACCTGTTCTCACCTGTCCCTCACCTGTCCCCTCACCTGTCCCTCACCTGTCCCCTCACCTGTCCGTCACCTGTCCCCTCACCTGTCCCTCACCTGTCCCCTCACCTGTGCCCTCACCTGGCAGGTGTCCCCTGTCCCCTCACCGGTCCCCGGTCCCTCACCTGTCCCCCTCACCTGGCCGTGTCCCCTGTCCCCTCACCTGTCCTGGATCCCTCACCTGGCAGGTGTCCCCTGTCCCCTGTCCCCACACCTGTCCCCTCACCTGGCAGGTGTCCCCTGTCCCCTCACCTGTCCCCTCACCTGGCAGGTGTCACCTGTCCCCTCACCTGTCCCCTCACCTGTCCCCTGTCCCCTCACCTGGCAGGTGTCACCTGTCCCCTCACCTGGCAGGTGTCCCCTCACCTGTCCCCTCACCTGTCCCCTGTCCCCTCACCTGTCCCCTCACCTGGCAGGTGTCACCTGTCCCCTCACCTGTCCCCTGTCCCCACACCTGTCCCCTCACCTGGCAGGTGTCCCCTCACCTGTCCCCTCACCTGGCAGGTGTCCCCTCACCTGTCCCCTCACCTGGCAGGTGTCACCTGTCCCCTCACCTGTCCCCTGTCCCCTCACCTGTCCCCTCACCTGACAGGTGTCCCCTCACCTGTCCCCTCACCTGTCCCCTGTCCCCTCACCTGTCCCCTCACCTGGCAGGTGTCACCTGTCCCCACACCTGTCCCCTCACCTGGCAGGTGTCACCTGTCCCCTCACCTGTCCCCTGTCCCCTCACCTGTCCCCTCACCTGTCCCCTCACCTGTCCCCTCACCTGGCAGGTGTCCCCTCACCTGTCCCCTCACCTGGCAGGTGTCCCCTCACCTGTCCCCTCACCTGGCAGGTGTCCCCTCACCTGTCCCCACACCTGTCCCCTCACCTGGCAGGTGTCGGCGCGGCTCCGGGGCTCCCCGGCACAGACCATGTTGGGGGTGATGGAGTCGGGGTAGATTCGGCGACAGGTGAGCTCAGGTACGATCGTCACCTGACTGCAGTGCAGGTCCTTGGGGAACGTCACTGAAACGACACCTGGGGTCACACCTGGACAGGTAACCCTGACTGGGGTCACACCTGGGGACACCTGGGGACACCTGAGACACCTGGGGACACCTGAAACACCTGGGGTCACCTGGCTGCAGTGCAGGTCCTTGGGGAACGTCACTGAAACGACACCTGGGGTCACCTGGGGACACCTGGGGTCACACCTGGACACACCTGGACACACCTGGGGACACCTGAGACACCTGAGACACCTGGGGTCACCTGGGGTCACCTGGGGACACCTGGCCACAGCTGGACAGGTAACCCTGACTAGGTCACACCTGGGGTCACACCTGGGGTCACACCTGGACACACCTGGGACACCTGGGGTCACACCTGGGGTCACCTGGGGACACCTGGGGTCACCTGGGGACACCTGGGGACACCTGGGCACAGCTGGGGACACACCTGGACACACCTGGACAGGTAACCCTGACTGGGGTCACACCTGGGGTCACACCTGGGGTCACACCTGGGGTCACACCTGGGGTCACACCTGGGGTCACCTGGGGTCACACCTGGGGTCACACCTGGGGTCACACCTGGGGTCACACCTGGGGTCACACATGGACAGGTAACCCTGACTGGGGTCACACCTGATCTCAGGTACCCCCCACCCTGTCAGCTGTCCCCTCACCTGCGCCAGGTGTGCCTCACCTTCGGGGCTGGTGGTGGTGACACCTGGACAGGTAACCCTGACTGGGGTCACACCTGGGGTCACCTGGGGTCACACCTGGGGTCACACCTGGACAGGTAACCCTGACTGGGGTCACCTGGGGTCACACCTGGGGTCACACCTGGGGTCACACCTGGGGTCACCTGGGGTCACACCTGGGGTCACACCTGGGGTCACACCTGGGGTCACACCTGGACAGGTAACCCTGACTGGGGTCACACCTGGGGTCACACCTGGGGTCACACCTGGACAGGTAACCCTGACTGGGGTCACACCTGGGGTCACACCTGGGGTCACACCTGGACAGGTAACCCTGACCGGGGTCACACCTGGGGTCACACCTGGAGTCACACCTGGGGTCACCTGGGGACACCTGGGGACACCTGGGCACAGCTGGAAACACACCTGGACACACCTGGACAGGTAACCCTGACTGGGGACACACCTGGGGTCACACCTGGGGTCACACCTGGAGTCACACCTGGAGTCACCTGGACAGGTAACCCTGACTGGGGTCACACCTGGGGTCACCTGGGGTCACACCTGATCTCAGGTAACCCTGACTGGGGTCACACCTGGGGTCACACCTGGGGTCACACCTGGGGTCACACCTGGACAGGTAACCCTGACTGGGGTCACACCTGGGGTCACACCTGGGGTCACACCTGAGGCCCCCCCGGCTCTCCTCAGGTACCCCCCACCCTGTCAGCTGTCCCCTCACCTGCGCCAGGTGTGCCTCACCTTCGGGGCTGGTGGTGGAGCCCCAGCCGGAGATCTGGCAGGCGGTGCCGGGCGTGGCGCAGGTGCGCGCCGGCGGCAGGGGCCTCACCTGGCGGCTCAGGTGCGCCGGCACCTGCAGCCGCAGCAGCATCAGGTCCCCGTCCTTGGAGGTCTCGTTGTAGCCGGGGAAGCGGAAGATCCGCACCGAGCGCCGCCGCTGCTCACCTGGCGCAGGTGGGGCCTCACCTGAGCCCGCCCCCGCCGCCGGGGGCTCACCTGGGGGGGTCTCACCTGAGGGGGAGGAGCCGCCCCCCGAGGGGGACTCACCTGGGCGCACCTGCTGACGGCCACGGCCACCCAGACGGACGCTGATGGGGCTGGGGGGAGAGGGGACAGGTGAGACAGGTGAGACATGGACAGGTGAGACAGGTGAGACAGGTGGGACATGGACAGGTGGGACAGGTGAGACAGGTGAGACAGGTGAGACAGGGACAGGTGAGACAGGGGAGACAGGTGAGACAGGTGAGACAGGTGAGACATGGACAGGTGAGACAGGTGAGACAGGTGAGACAGGTGAGACAGGGACAGGTGAGACAGGTGAGACAGGTGAGACAGGTGAGACATGGACAGGTGAGACAGGTGTGACAGGTGAGGGACAGGTGAGGGACAGGTGGGGGACAGGTGAGACATGGACAGGTGAGACTGGGACAGGTGAGACAGGTGAGACATGGACAGGTGAGACAGGTGTGACAGGTGAGGGACAGGTGAGGGACAGGTGAGACATGGACAGGTGGGACAGGTGAGACAGGTGAGATTGGACAGGTGAGACAGGTGAGACAGGTGGGACAGGTGAGAGGTGAGACAGGTGAGACAGGTGGGACAGGTGAGACAGGTGAGACAGGTGAGACAGGTGAGACAGGTGAGACAGGTCAGGGACAGGTGAGGGACAGGTGAGGGACAGGTGAGACATGGACAGGTGGGACAGGTGAGACAGGTGAGATTGGACAGGTGAGACAGGTGAGACAGGTGGGACAGGTGAGAGGTGAGACAGGTGAGACAGGTGGGACAGGTGAGACAGGTGAGACAGGTGGGACAGGTGAGAGGTGAGACAGGTGAGACAGGTGGGACAGGTGAGACAGGTGAGACAGGTGAGACAGGTCAGGGACAGGTGAGGGACAGGTGAGACAGGTGAGGGACAGGTGAGGGACAGGTGAGACAGGTGGGACAGGTGACACAGATGAGGGACAGGTGAGCCCCAGGTGAGCCCCAGGTGAGCCCAGGTGTTCCCCAGGTGTGTCCCCACCTCCCCAGGTGTCCTCAGGTGTCCCAGCCCCCCCCAGGTGTGTCCCCAGGTGTGTCCCCTCCCCCCAGCTGTGTCCCCAGGTGTGTGCCCGCCCCCCCCAGGTGTGTCCCCGTTACCTGCCCAGCCCCCCCCAGGTGTGTCCCCCTCCCCCCAGCTGTGTCCCCAGGTGTCCCCAGGTGTGTCCCCCCCTCCCCCCAGGTGTGTCCCCGTTACCTGTCCGTACCCGGGGGCGTGGCAGTGCGCGGCCGTCAGGACCCACCTGGGCGCCACCAGGGTCCCCCCGCAGACGAAGCGACGCCCCTGGAACAGCGCGGCCTGCCAGGGCGGGGCACAGGTGTGTCCCTCCAGCACCCAGCGCCGGCCCCGCCCACCTGTGGGACACCCAGGTGAGTCAGGGTGGGGCCAGGGCGGGGCACAGGTGTGTCCCTCCAGCACCCAGCGCCGGCCCCACCCACCTGTGGGACACCCAGGTGAGTCAGGGTGGGGCCAGGGCGGGGCACAGGTGTGTCCCTCCAGCACCCAGCGCCGGCCCCGCCCACCTGTGGGACACCCAGGTGAGTCTGGGGTCACCCAGGTGAGTCTGGGGTCACCTTTGGGGTCACCCAGGTGAGTCTGGGGTCACCCAGGTGAGATTTGGGGTCACCCAGGTGAGTCTGGGGTCACCTTTGGGGTCACCCAGGTGAGATTTGGGGTCACTCAGGTGAGTCTGGGGGGTCCCAGGTGAGTTTTGGGGGGGTCCCAGGTGAGGTTTGGGGTCCCAGGTGAGTTTTGGGGTCTCTCAGGTGAGTCTGGGGGGTCCCAGGTGAGTTTTGGGGTCCCAGGTGAGTTTTGGGGTGTCCCAGGTGATTTTGGGGTCTCTCAGGTGAGTTTTGTGGTCTCTCAGGTGAGGTTTTGGGGTCCCCCAGGTGATTTTGGGGTCACCCAGGTGAGTTTTGGGGTCCCCCAGGTGAGTTTTGGGGTCCCAGGTGAGTTTTGGGGGGGTTCCAGGTGATTTTGGGGTCCCCCAGGTGAGTTTTGGGGTCCCAGGTTATTTTGGGGTCCCCCAGGTGATTTTGGGGTCCCCCAGGTGAGTTTTTGGGGTCCCCCAGGTGAGTTTTGGGGTCCCCCAGGTGATTTTGGGGTCCCCCAGGTGAGTTTTGGGGTCCCAGGTGAGTTTTGGGGGGTCCCAGGTGAATTTTGGGGTCTCAGGTGAGTTTTGGGGTCCCCCAGGTGAGTTTAGGGGTCACCCAGGTGAGTTTTGGGGTCCCCCAGGTGAGTTTGGGGGTCACTCAGGTGAGTTTTGGGGTCCCAGGTGATTTTGGGGTCCCCCAGGTGAGTTTTGGGGTCCCCCAGGTGATTTTGGGGTCCCAGGTGAGTTTTGGGGTCCCCCAGGTGAGTTTTGGGGTCCCCCAGGTGATTTTGGGGTCTCAGGTGAGTTTTGGGGTCCCCCAGGTGATTTTGGGGTCCCCCAGGTGAGTTTTGGGGTCTCTCAGGTAATTTTGGGGTCACCCAGGTGAGTTTTTGGGGTCACAGGTGAGTTTTGGGGTCACAGGTGAGTTTTGGGGTCCCCCAGGTGATTTTGGGGTCCCAGGTGAGTTTTGGGGTCCCCCAGGTGAGTTTGGGGTCCCCCAGGTGATTTTGGGCTCACTCAGGTGAGTTTTGGGGTCCCCCAGGTGATTTTGGGGTCTCTCAGGTGATTTTGGGGTCTCTCAGGTGAGTTTTGGGGGGTTCCAGGTGAGGTTTGGGGTCCCCCAGGTGATTTTGGGGTCCCAGGTGAGTTTTGGGGTCCCCCAGGTGAGTTTTGGGGTCCCAGGTGATTTTGGGGTCCCAGGTGAGTTTTGGGGTCTCTCAGGTGATTTTGGGGTCCCCCAGGTGAGTTTTGGGGTCTCTCAGGTGATTTTGGGGTCCCAGGTGAATTTTGGGGTCCCCCAGGTGAGTTTTGGGGTCCCCCAGGTGATTTTGGGGTCCCCCAGGTGATTTTGGGGTCCCCCAGGTGAGTTTTGGGGTCCCCCAGGTGATTTTGGGGTCCCCCAGGTGAGTTTTGGGGTCCCCCAGGTGAGTTTTGGGGTCCCAGGTGAGTTTTGGGGTCCCCCAGGTGATTTTGGGGTCTCACCTGAGGCCAGGGGCAGCAGCAGCAGCAGCAGCAGCAGCTCCATCCTGAGGGATCCTGGAAAATTGGGGGGAAAAATGGGAATTTTGGTGAAAAACGGGAATTTGGGGAATTTGGGTGAAAAATGGGGAATTTTGGGGTGAAAAATGGGGAATTTTGGGGAATTTTGGGAGGAATTTGGGGGAATTTGGGTGAAAAATGGGGAATTTTGGGAAAATTTGGGGGGAATTTTGGGGAATTTCGGGGGAATTTTTTGAATTTTGAGGAATTTGGGGGAATTTGGGGGAATTTGGGGGAATTTGGGGAATTTGGGTGAAAAATGGGGAATTTGGGGGGAATTTGGGTGAAAAATGGGGAATTTGGGGGGAATTTGGGTGAAAAATGGGGAATTTGGGGGGAATTTGGGTGAAAAATGGGGAATTTGGGGGGAATTTGGGTGAAAAATTGGGAATTTGGGGGAATTTGGGGGAATTTGGGGGAATTTGGGTGAAAAATGGGGAATTTAGGGAAAATTTGGGGGGAATTTTGGGAATTTTGGGGAATTTCGGGGGAATTTTTTGAATTTTGAGGGATTTGGGGGAATTTGGGGGAATTTGGGAGGAATTTGGAGGAATTTGTGTGAAAAATGGGGAATTTTGGGGAATTTTGGGAGGAATTTGGGGGAATTTGGGGGGATTTTTGGAATTTGGGGGAATTTGTGTGAATTTTGGGGATTTTGGGGGAATTTGGGGAATTTGGGGGGGATTTTGGGGAATTTGGGGGAATTTGGGAGGAATTTGGGGGAATTTGGGTGAAAAACGAGGAATTTGGGGGAATTTTGGGCAAATTTGGGGGAATGTGTGAATTTTGAGGGATTTGGGGGAATTTGGGGGAATTTGGGTGAAAAATGGGGAATTTGGGGGGAATTTGGGTGAAAAATGGGGAATTTGGGGGAATTTTGGGGGAATTTGGAGGAAAAATGGGGAAAGGGAGAAAAAATAGAGGAGAAAAAATTGTGAAAAGGGGAAAAAATGGGGAAAAAGGAAAGAAAAATGGGAAAAATGGGAATAAAAGAAGGAAAAATGGGGAAAAAGGGGAAAAAGGGGAAAAAGGGGAAAAAGGGGAAAAAGGGGAAAAAGGAGAAAGAAAAAGGGGGGAAATGGGAAAAAAGGGGAAAATGGGAAAAAAAAAAGGGAAAAATGGGAAAAGGGGGGATGGGGAAAAAATGAAAGAAAAATGGAGAAAAAATGGGGAAAAATGGGAAAAAAGGGGAAAAAATCGGGAAAAAAGGGAAATAGGGGAAAGGAAAAGGGGGAAAATGGGGGGAAAATGAAGGAAAAATGGGGGGAAAAGGGGAAAAAAGGAGAAAATTGGGAAGATGAAAGAAAAATGGGGGAAAAAGGGGAAAATTGGGGGAAAATTGGGAAAAAGGGGAAAGGAAAAGTGGGGAAATCGGGAGAAAAGGAAGGAAAAATGGGAAAAAAGGGGGAAAGGAAAAGGGGGAAATGGGGAATAAAGGAAAGAAAAATGGGGGAAAAAGGGGAAAAATGGGAAAAGGAGAAAGAAAAAGTGGGGAATTGGGAAAAAAGGGAAGGAAAAACAGGAAAAAAAGGGGAAAAAGGGGAAATGGGGGAAAGGAAAAGGGGGGTGGGAAAAAAATGAAAGAAAAATGGGAAAAAATGGGGAAAAATGGGAAAAAGGGGAAAGGAAATGGAGGAAATGGGGAATAAAGGAAAGAAAAATGGGGAAAAAGGGAAAAAATTGGAAAAATGGGAAAAAATGGGAAAAAAGGGGGAAAAAGGGGGAAAAAGGGGAAAAAAGGGGAAAAGGGGAAAAAAGGAAGGAAAAACGGGAAAAAAAGGGGGGAAAAAGGGAAAATTGGGAAAAGGGGGAAAGGAAAAGTGGGGAAATCAGGAAAAAAGGAAGGAAAAATGGGAAAAATGGGAAAAAAGGGGGGAAAAAGGGGAAAAGGAGAAAGAAAAAGGGCGAAAATGGGGGAAAATGAAAGAAAAATGGGAAAAAAAGGAAGGAAAAATGGGAAAAATGGAGAAAATGGGAAAAAGGGGAAAGGAAAAGGGGGGAAATCGGGAAAAAAGGAAGGAAAAATGGGAAAAATGGGGAAAAATGGGGAAAAGGGAAAAAAAGGAGAAAAAAGGGGGAATAATTAAGGAAAAATGGGGGGAAAAGGGAAAAAATGGGGAAAAAATGTGGAAAATGGGAAAAAAGGGGAAAAGGGAAAGGAAAAGGGGGAAATTGGGAAAAATGAAGGAAAAATGGGAAAAAAGTGGGAAAAAATGGGAAAAAAGGAGAAAAAATGGGAAAATGAAGGAAAAATGGGGGGAAAAGGGAAAAAATGTGGAAAAATGTGGAAAAATGTGGGAAATTGGGAAAAAAGGGGAAAAAGGGGAAGGAAAAGGGGGAAAATGGGGAAAAAAGTGGGAAAAAGGGGGAAAAAAGGGGAAAGAAGAAGGAAAAAGGGGGAAATAGGGGGAAAAAACGGGAAAAAAAAGGGGAAAAAAGGGGTAAAAAGGGGAAAGAAAAAGGAGGAAATTGGGAAAAATGAAGGAAAAATGGAAAAAAAGGGGAAAAGGGGAAAAAAGGGGAAAAAGGAGAAAGAAAAAGGGGGAAATTGGGAAAAAAATTAAGGAAAAATGGAGAAAAAGGGAAAAAATGGGGAAAAATGGGAAAAAAATGGGGAAAAAGGGGGAAAAAATGGGGAAAAATGGGAAAAAAGGGGGAAAATGGGGAAAGGAAAAGGGGAAAAGTGGGAAAAATTAAGGAAAAACAGGAAAATAGTGGGAAAAAGGGGAAAAATGAGGAAAAACGGGAAAAAGGGGAAAAAATGGGGAAAAAGGGAAAGGAAAAGGGGAAAATGGGGAAAAATGAAAGAAAAAAATGGGGAAAAAATGGGAAAATTGGGAAAAAGGGGAAAGGAAAAGGGGGGAAATGGAAGAAAATTGAAAAAAAAAAGAAAAATGGGAAAAAAGGGGGAAAAGGGGAAGGAAAAGGGGGAAAATTGTGAAATATGAAGGAAAAATGGGGAAAGGGGGGAAAAAGGGGAAAAAAGGAGAAAAAAGGGGGAAAAAGGAAGGAAAAATGGGGGGAAAAGGGAAAAAATGGGGAAAAATGTGGGAAAATGGGAAAAAGGGGAAAAAGGGGAAAGGAAAAGGGGAAAATTGGGAAAAAAATGAAGGAAAAATGGGAAAAAGGGAAAAAATGGGAAAAAAATGGGGAAAAATGGGAAAAAAGGGGGAAAATGGGGAAAAGGGGAAAGGAAAAGGGGGAAATTGGGAAAAATGAAAGAAAATGGGGAAAAAATGGGAAAAAAGGGGAAAAAGGAGAAAAAAAGGGGAAAAAAGGAAGGAAAAATGGGGGGAAAAGGGAAAAAATGGGGAAAAAATGTGGGAAAACGGGAAAAAAGGGGAAAAAGGGGAAGGAAATGGGGGAAAAGTGGGAAAAATGAAGGAAAAACGGGGAAAAAAAGTGGGGAAAAGGGGGGAAAAAAGAGGGAAAAAGGAGAGAAAATGTGAAAAAATGAAGGAAAAATGGGGAAAAAAGGGGAAATAAGGGGAAAAATGGGGAAAAAATGGGGGAAAATGGAAAAAAGGAGAAAGAAAAAGGGGGAAATCGGGAAAAATGAAGGAAAAAGGGGGGAAAAGTGGGAAAAAAAGGGGAAAAATGGGAAAAAAGGGGCGGGAAAAGTGGGGGAAGGGAGAGAGGAAAAAAGGGGGGGGGGAGGGGAAAGGGGTGGGGGAGGGGCAGGAACGGGAATTGCGGGAGCAGGAAAAACCCGGAACCCCAAAATTCCCAATGGGAAAGGCCAAAATCTCCCAAAATTCCGGCCGGGAAACCCCAAATTCCCCAAAATCTTCCTGGATCCCCCCAAAAATTCCCAAAATTCCCTCGGGAATCCCCAAAATTCCCCTGGAAAATCCCAAAATTCCCACGGGAACCCCCAAAATTCCCCTGGAAAATCCCAAAATTCCCTCGGGAACCCCCAAAATTCCCCTGGAAAATCCCAAATTCCTTCAGGAACCCCCAAAATTCCCCTGGAAAATCCCAAATTCCTTCAGGAATCCCCAAAATTCCCCTGGAAAATCCCAAAATTCCCTCAGGAACCCCCAAAATCCCCGGAGATTTCCCTGGAAAATCCCCAAATCCTTCGAGATTCCCTAAAAAAATTCCTTTGGAAAAAACCCGGAATTCCCTCTGGGCTCCCGAAAATTCCCGGGATCTTCCCGGAACTCCAAAAAAAATTCCCGAAATTCCCTCGGGAAACCCCAAAAACCTCCCAGGATTCCCAAAATTCCCTCGGGAACCCCCCCAGAATTCCCAAAATTCCCCCGGGATTCCCAAAATTCCCTCGGGAACCCCCCCAGAATTCCCAAAATTCCCCCGGGATTCCCAAAATTCCCTCGGGAAGCCCCAAAATTCCCCTGGAAAATCCCAAAATTCCCTCGGGAAACCCCCCGGGATTCCCAAAATTCCCTCGGGAACCCCCAAAACTCCCCCGGAATTCCCAAAATTCCCTCGGGAAACCCCCCCAAGATTCCCAAAATTCCCTCGGGAACCCCCAAAACCCCCCCGGGGATTCCCAAAATTCCCCCGGGATTCCCAAAATTCCCTCGGGAAACCCCAAAATTCCCCTGGAAAATCCCAAAATTCCCTCGGGATTCCCAAAATTCCCTCGGGGACCCCCCCGGGATTCCCAAAATTCCCCCGGGAAGCCCCAAAACCCCCCCGGGGATTCCCAAAATTCCCCCGGGATTCCCAAAATTCCCTCGGGAAACCCCAAAATTCCCCTGGAAAATCCCAAAATTCCCCCGGGATTCCCAAAATTCCCCCGGGAAGCCCCAAAAACCTCCCCAGAATTCCCAAAATTCCCTCGGGAACCCCCCCCAAGATTCCCAAAATTCCCTCGGGAAACCCCAAAACTCCCCCGGAATTCCCAAAATTCCCCCGGGATTCCCAAAATTCCCTCGGGAAACCCCAAAATTCCCCTGGAAAATCCCAAAATTCCCTCGAGAACCCCCCCCAAGATTCCCAAAATTCCCTCGGGAAACCCCAAAACTCCCCCGGAATTCCCAAAATTCCCCCGGGATTCCCAAAATTTCCCCGGGATCAGCCGGAATTCCTTTGGGAAAACCCCAAAACTCCCCCTGGAAAAATCCCAAAAATCCCAAAATTCGGGATCCACCCCCCCTAAAAACCCCAAAATTCCCGATCCCGGAATTCCCGATCCCGGAATTCCCGATCCCGGAATTCCCGATCCCGGAATTCCTACCGGAGCTCGCGATCCCGATCCCGATCCCGGGAATTCTCGGGAGGAGGAGGAGGAGGAGGAGGAGGAGGAGGAGGAGGAGGAAGCGCCTCTAATCCCAAAAATCCCTTCCGGGAGCGGGAGCGGGAAATTCCCGGGAAAAGGGGGAGGGGAAAAGGGGGAAAAGGAAAAAAAATGGGAATTTTGGGGAGGGGGGAGGGGGGGAATGGGAGGAATTCCGGGAAAATTCCAAAAAAATGGGGAAATTCCCAAAAAAATGGGGAAAATCCCGGAAAAAATGGGAGAAAACCCGGAAAAATGGGGAAAATCCTGGGAAAAATCCCCCCAAAATGGGGAAAAATCCCGGAAAAAATGGGAGAAAACCCGGAAAAAATGGGAAAATCCTGGGAAGAATGGGAAAATTCCCCCAAAAATGGGGAAAAATCCCGGAAAATGGGAAAAATCCCCCCCAAAATGGGGAAATCCTGGGAAAAATGGGAGAAATCTCAGGAAAAATGGGAAAATCCTGGGAAAAATGGGAAAATCCTGGGAAAATGGGAAAATCCAGGGAAAAAATGGGAAAATTCCCCCCAAAAATGGGGAAAAATCCTGGAAAATGGGAAAAATCTCCCCAAAAATGGGGGAAAATCCAGGAAAATTGGAAAAATCCCCCCAAAAATGGGAAATCTTGGGAAAAATGGGAGAAATCCCAGGAAAAATGGGAAAATCCTGGGAAAAATGGGAAAATTCCCCCCAAAATGGGGAAAAATCCCGGAAAAATGGGAAAAATCCCCCCCAAAATGGGAAATCCTGAGAAAAATGGGAGAAAACCCGGAAAAAAAGGGAAAATCCTGGGAAAAATGGGAGAAATCTCAGGAAAAATGGGAAAATCCTGGGAAAAATGGGAAATCCTGGGAAAAAATGGGAGAAATCCTGGGAAAATGGGAAAATCCTGGGAAAATGGGAAAATTCCCCCCAAAATGGGGAAAAATCCCGGAAAAATGGGAAAAATCCCCCCCAAAATGGGAAATCCTGAGAAAAATGGGAGAAAACCCGGAAAAAAAGGGAAAATCCTGGGAAAAATGGGAGAAATCTCAGGAAAAATGGGAAAATCCTGGGAAAAATGGGAAAAATCCCCCCAAAAATGGGGAAAAATCCCGGAAAATGGGAAAAATCCCCCAAAAAATGGGAAATCCTGGGAAAAATGGGAGAAATCCCAGGAAAAATGGGAAAGTCCCGGAAAAAAAAGGGGGAAATTCCCAAAAAAAGGGAAAATCCTGAAAAAATTGGGAGAAATTCCGGAAAAAATGGGAAAATCCTGGGAAAAATGGGAAAAATCCCAGGAAAAAATGGGAGAAATCCCGAAAAATTGGGGGTGGGGGAGGGGGAAAATGGGAGAAATTCCGGGAAAAATCCTGGGAAAAATCCCAGGAAAAATGGGAAAATCCTGGGGAAAAATGGGAGAAATCCTGAAAAGATGGGAAAAATCCCAGAGAATTGGAGGTGGGAGCGGGAAAATGGGAGAAATCCCGGGAAAAATGGGAAAAATCCTGAGAAAAATGGGGAAAATCCCAAAAAATGGGGAAAATCCCAAAAAATGGGGGAAATCCTAAAAAACGGGGAGCGGGGAGCAGGAAAAATGGGAGAAATCCCGGGAAAAATGGGAAAAATCCTGAGAAAAATGGGGGAAATCCCAAAAAATTGGGAGAAATCCTAAAAAATTGGGGGTGGGGAGAGGGAAAATGGGAGAAATCCTTGGGAAAATGGGAAAATCGTGAAACAAATGGGAGAAATCCTGGGAAAAATGGGAGAAATCCTGGGAAAGGGGAAGAAATCCCAAAAAATGAGAGAAAATTGAAAAGTTTGGGATTGATCCCAAAAAAATGGGGGAAATGCCAAAAATGGGGAGAAATCCCCCAAAAACCGGGAGAAATCCTAAAAAAATTGGGAGAAATCCCAAAAAATCCGGGAGAAATCCCAAAAAAATGGGAGAAATCCCCAAAATTCCAGGAGAAATCCCAAAAAATTGGGAGAAATCCCAAAAAATGGGAAAAATCCCCAAAAAATGGGAAAAATCCAAAAAAATCCAGAAGAAATCCCCCAAAATTGAAAAAATCCCCCAAAAACTGGGAGAAATCCCAAAAAAATCCGGGAGAAATCCCCCAAAAAGTGGGAAAAATCCCCAAAATTCCAGGAGAAATCCCAAAAAATTGGGAGAAATCCCAAAAAAATCCGGGGAAATCCCAAAAAAATGGGGAAAAATCCCCCAAAAAATCCGGGAGAAATCCTAAAAAAATGGGAGAAATCCCAAAAAAATTGGGAGAAATCCCCAAAATTCCAGGAGAAATCCCAAAAAATTGGGAGAAATCCCAAAAAATTGGGAGAAATCCTAAAAAAATGGGGAAAAATCCCCAAAAAACTGGGAGAAATCCCAAAAAAATGTGGAGAAATCCCCCAAAAAATCTGGGAGAAATCCCAAAATTCCAGGAGAAATCCCAGAAAATTGGGAGAAATCCCAAAAAAATGTGGAGAAATCCCCCAAAAAATCCGGGAGAAATCCCAAAAAAACCCCAGGGAAATCCCAAAAATCCGGGAGAAATCCCCAAAATTCCAGGAGAAATCCCAGAAAATTGGGAGAAATCCCAAAAAATTGGGAGAAATCCCAAAAAAATGTGGAGAAATCCCCCAAAAAATTGGGAGAAATCCCAAAAAATCCAGGAGAAATCCCAAAAAAATGGGAGAAATCCCAAAAAAACCCTGGGGAAATCCCAAAAAAACGGGAGAAATCCCCCCAAAAATGGGAAAAATCCCCAAAATTCCAGGAGAAATCCCAAAAAATTGGGAGAAATCCCAAAAAACCCCGGGGAAATCCCAAAAAAATGGGGAAAAATCCCCAAAAATCCGGAAGAAATCCCAAAAAAATGGGAAAAATCCCCCCAAAATTGGGAGAAATCCCAAAAAAATGGAAGAAATCCCAAAAAACCCTGGGAAATCCCAAAAAAATGGGGAAAAATCCCAAAAAAACTGGGAGAAATCCTGGAAAAATGGGGAGAAATCCCAAAAAAATGGGAGAAATCCCCAAAATTCCAGGAGAAATCCCAGAAAAATGGGAGAAATCCCAAAAAATTGGGAGAAATCACAAAAATTCCAGGAGAAATCCCAAAAAATCCGGGAGAAATCCCCAAAATTCCAGGAGAAATCCCAGAAAATTGGGAGAAATCTCAAAAAAATGGGGAAAAATCCCAAAAAACCCCGGGGAAATCCCAAAAAAACTGGGAGAAATCCCAAAAATTCCAGGAGAAATCCCAAAAAAATGGGGAAAAATCCCAAAAAATTGGGAGAAATCCCAAAAAAACTGGGAGAAATCCCCCAAAAAATGGGAGAAATCCCAAAAAATCCGGTAGAAATCCCCAAAATTCCAGGAGAAATCCCAGAAAATTGGGAGAAATCTCAAAAATTCCAGGAGAAATCCCAAAAAAATGGGAGAAATCCCAAAAAATTGGGAGAAATCCCCAAAATTCCAGGAGAAATCCCAAAAAAATGGGGGAAAATCCCCCAAAAATGGGAAAAATCCCAAAAGTTTGGGAAAAAATCCCCAAAAATCCCAGTTTGGCCCAGTTCAATCCCAGTTCAATCCCAGTCCAATCCCAGTTCAGCCCAGTTCAATCCCAGTTCAGCCCAGTTCAGCCCAGTTCAATCCCAGTTCAGCCCCAGTCCAATCCCAGTTTGGCCCAGTTCCATCCCAGTTCAATCCCAGTCCAATCCCAGTTCAGCCCAGTTCAGCCCAGTCCAATTCCAGTTTGGCCCAGTCCAATCCCAGTCCATCCCAGTCCATCCCAGTCCCTCCCAGTCCCTCCCAGTTCAGCCCAGTCCATCCCAGTCCCTCCCAGTCCCTCCCAGTTCATCCCAGTCCATCCCAGTCCATCCCAGTCCATCCCAGTTCAGCCCAGTTCAGCCCAGTCCAATCCCAGTTTGGCCCAGTCCATCCCAGTTCAATCCCAGTCCAATCCCAGTTCAGCCCAGTTCATCCCAGTCCATCCCAGTTCATCCCAGTTAATCCCAGTCCAGTCCCAGTTCAGTCCCAGTTCAGCCCAGTCCAATCCCAGTTCAGCCTAGTCCAATCCCAGTTCATTCCCAGTCTATCCCAGTCCATCCCAGTCCATCCCAGTTCAATCCCAGTTCAGCCCAGTTCAGCCCAGTTCAGTCCCAGTTCAGCCCAGTCCATCCCAGTCCATCCCAGTTCATTCCCAGTCCATCCCAGTCCATTCCAGTTCAATCCCAGTTCAGCCCAGTCCATCCCAGTCCATCCCAGTTCATCCCAGTCCATCCCAGTCCATCCCAGTTCATCCCAGTCCATCCCAGTCCATCCCAGTTCATCCCAGTCCATCCCAGTCCCTCCCAGTCCCATCCTCGTTCAATCCCAGTCCATCCCAGTCCATCCCAGTCCCTCCCAGTCCCATCCCAGTCCATTCCAGTTCAATCCCAGTTCAGCCCAGTTCAATCCCAGTTCAGCCCAGTTCAGTCCCAGTTCAGCCCAGTCCATCCCAGTTCATCCCAGTCCATCCCAGTTCATCCCAGTCCAATTCCAGTTCATTCCCAGTTCATTCCCAGTCCATCCCAGTCCCTCCCAGTTTGGCTCAGGCCGGACGGGCTCTCCCAGTTCCCCAATCCCAGTTGGCCCCAGTCCCAAACTGGGAGGGACTGGGAGGGGCCGCGCTGAGTCAGCAGCTCCGGGGCCCTGAAACTGGAACCTCCCAGTTCAGCCCAGTTCACACCAGTTCACACCAGTATAACCCAGTACAGCCCAGTTCAGCCCAGTTCACACCAGTATACACCAGTATACACCAGTACACACCAGTATAACCCAGTACAGCCCAGTTCAGCCCAGTTCAGCCCAGTTCACACCAGTTCACACCAGTTCACACCAGTATACACCAGTATACACCAGTACAGCCCAGTTCAGCCCAGTTCAACCCAGTTCACACCAGTTCACACCAGTTCACACCAGTATACACCAGTATACACCAGTATACACCAGTACAGCCCAGTTCAGCCCAGTTCAGCCCAGTTCAGCCCAGTTCACACCAGTTCACAGCAGTATACACCAGTACACACCAGTTCACACCAGTACAGCCCAGTTCACACCAGTACACACCAGTATACACCAGTTCAGCCCAGTTCACACCAGTTCACACCAGTATACACCAGTACAGCCCAGTTCACACCAGTTCACACCAGTATACACCAGTACAGCCCAGTTCACACCAGTACACACCAGTACACACCAGTACACACCAGTACAGCCCAGTTCACACCAGTTCACACCAGTATAACCCAGTACAGCCCAGTTCATCCCAGTTCACACCAGTACACACCAGTACACACCAGTATATCCCAGTATAACCCAGTACAGCCCAGTCCATCCCAGTTCACACCAGTACACACCAGTTCAGCCCAGTTCAATCCCAGTTCATCCCAGTTCATCCCAGTACAGCCCAGTTCACACCAGTACACACCAGTATACACCAGTACAGCCCAGTTCACACCAGTACACACCAGTTCACACCAGTATACACCAGTACAGCCCAGTTCAGCCCAGTTCACACCAGTACACACCAGTATACACCAGTACAGCCCAGTTCACACCAGTACACACCAGTTCACACCAGTTCACACCAGTACAGCCCAGTATAACCCAGTTCAGCCCAGTTCATCCCAGTTCACACCAGTACAGCCCAGTACAGCCCAGTTCATCCCAGTAAACACCAGTACACACCAGTTTAGCCCAGTTCACACCAGTATACACCAGTTCACACCAGTATACACCAGTATAACCCAGTACAGCCCAGTTCAGCCCAGTTCACACCAGTTCACACCAGTACACACCAGTACACACCAGTATACACCAGTATAACCCAGTACAGCCCAGTTCAGCCCAGTTCACACCAGTTCACACCAGTATACACCAGTACAGCCCAGTTCAGCCCAGTTCAGCCCAGTTCACACCAGTACACACCAGTACACACCAGTATATCCCAGTATAACCCAGTACAGCCCAGTTCATCCCAGTTCACACCAGTACACACCAGTATAACCCAGTACAGCCCAGTACAGCCCAGTTCAGCCCAGTTCACACCAGTATACACCAGTTCACACCAGTACACACCAGTACACACCAGTATAACCCAGTTCAGCCCAGTACACACCAGTATACACCAGTTCATCCCAGTACACACCAGTACACACCAGTATAACCCAGTTCACACCAGTTCACACCAGTACACACCAGTATAACCCAGTACACACCAGTATACACCAGTATAACCCAGTTCAGCCCAGTTCAGCCCAGTTCAGCCCAGTTCACACCAGTTCACACCAGTACACACCAGTTCAGCCCAGTCCAATCCCAGTTCATCCCAGTTCATCCCAGTTCATCCCAGTACAGCTCAGTTCACACCAGTTCACACCAGTACGCACCAGTACATCCCAGTTTAGCCCAGTTCACACCAGTACACACCAGTTCACACCAGTCCAATCCCAGTCCATCCCAGTTTGTCCCAGTTTGTCCCAGTCCAATCCCAGTCCATCCCAGTCCCTCCCAGTCCCAGGTTCGTTAATCGCCGTCGTCGTTAACGAGCGGCCCCGGTAACGAACCCGAGACCAACGCGGGGCCCGGCAGCTGCTCCTTAATTAACCCTGACCTTAATTAATCCTTGTTAATTAACCCTGACCTTAATTAACCCCTCGTTAATTAACCCTGCCCTTAATTAACCCCTCACTAATTAACCCTGACATTAATTAATCCCCACTAATTAACTCTGACCTTAATTAACCCCTCGCTAATTAACCCTGCCCTTAATTAATCCTCATTAATTAACCCCGCCATTAATTAATCCTCGTTGATTAACCCTGACATTAATTAATCCTCATTAATTAACCCCGCCATTAATTAATCCTCATTAATTAACCCCGCCCTTAATTAATCCTTGTTAATTAACCCTGCCCTTAATTAACTCCTCCCTAATTAAACACGCCATTAATTAATCCTCGTTAATTAACCCTGCCCTAATTAATCCTCGTTAATTAACCCCTTGTTAATTAACCCCTCACTAATTAACCCTGCCCTTAATTAACCTCTCACTAATTAACCCCGCCATTAATTGCCTTCATTAATCCATCATTAATTAACCCTCCTTAATTAACCCCGCCATTAATTAACCCCTCGTTAATTAACCCCACCATTAATTAATCCTCGTTAATTAACCCTGCCCTTAATGAATCCTCGTTAATGAACACTGCCATTAATTGCATTCATTAATCTACCATTAATTAATCCTTAATTAACCCTCCCCTAATTAATCCTTGTTAATTAATCCCGCCATTAATTAACCCCATTAATTAACCCCTTGCTAATTAACCCCGCCATTAATTGCCTTCATTAATCTATCATTAATTAATCCTCGTTAATTAACCCTATTAAGCCCTCGCTAATTAATCTGACTATTAATTACATTTATTAATCTATCATTAATTAACCCTCCTTATTTAACCCTGCCATTAATTAACCCCTTCATTAATTAAAACGGCAGTTAATTAACCCGGCAAGTAATTAACCAGTTCTATTAATTAATCCCAATTAACATCAGCTATTCAAATATTAAACAGGATTAATTAATTAAAACCCCAATTATGCCCATAATTAATTCAATTCCCACTTAATTAAACCCAATTAATTCCCGTAATTAAGAACCCCCGCTAATTAGCTATTCTTTTAACTAATTAGCACGCCCAGGAATTAATTAACCCCTTCCAGTAATGAACCATCCCTAATTAATTAAATCCAATTAATGACTGGGCGCTAATAACCTTTAATTAATTAATTAATAGCGCCATTAATCACCCCCAACCCCTTTAATTACCTCATTAACCACCCCCAAGGCACTAATTAAGCCCGAATTCGCTCATTAATTAACGACACCAATTAACCAAGATCCTTTTATTAACAAAACCCCCCCCACCCAAAACGGAGCCACTTCCGGGTTAGGCCACGCCCACTTCCGTGTCAGGTCACGCCCACTTCCGGGTTAGAGCCCATCCACTTCCGGGTCAGGCCACGCCCCCTGTGTTGGCGCCCCCTGGCGGGCCGGAGCTGCGATGACGTCATTTCTCCTTGGGGGGGGGCCTGGGGGGGAGAGAGGAGCAGTGAGAACCAGTATAGACCAGTATAAACCAGTATAGACCAGTATGGACCAGTATAAACCAGTATGGACCAGTACGGACCAGTATAAACCAGTATAAACCAGTATAGACCAGTATAAACCAGTAGGGACCAGTACAGACCAGTATAGACCAGTATAAACCAGTATAGACCAGTATGGACCAGTATAGACCAGTACAAACCAGTACTGACCAGTATGGACCAGTATAGACCAGTATAAACCAGTATAAACTGGTATAAACCAGTATGGACCAGTATAGACCAGTATAGACCAGTACAAACCAGTACTGGCCAGTATGGACCAGTATAGACCAGTATAAACCAGTATAGACCAGCATAGACCAGTATAAACCGGTACAAACCAGTATAGACCAGTATAAACCAGTATGGACCAGTATGGACCAGTATAAACCAGTATGGACCGGTATGGACTGGTACAGACCAGCATGGACCAGTACAGAACAGTATAAACCGGTATAAACTGGTATGGACCAGTATAGACCAGTATGGACCAGTATAAACCAGTATGGACCAGTATAAACCAGTATGGACCAGTATAAACCAGTATGGACCAGTCCGAACCACTATAAACCAGTATAAACCGGTACAAACCAGTATAGACCAGTACAAACCAGTACTGACCAGTATGGACCAGTATAGACTGGTATGGACCAGTATGGACCAGTATAAACCAGCATGGATTGGTATGCACCAGTATAGACCAGTACAAACCAGAACAAACCAGTATAAACCAGTATAAACTAATATAAACCAATATAACCCAGTATAAACCAGTCCCCCATTTTCCCCCCCAAAATCCCCATTTCTCACTCCAAAATCGCCGTTTTTGCACCCAAACCTCTCCCTCTGTGTCCTCCCAGTATAACCCAGTATAAACCAGTCTGGACCAGTATAAACCAGTATAAACCAGTCCCCCTTTCACTCCCCAAAATCCCCATTTTTCATCCCCCAAAATCCCCGTTTTTCCCCCATAAAATCCCCGTTTCTCGCTCCAAAATCACCGTTTTTTCACCCAAACCTCCCTCCCAGTCCCCTCCCAGTATAAACCAGTATAAACCAGTACAAACCAGTTCATCCCAGTCCCCCTTTCACCCCCCAAAATCCCCATTTTTCACCCCAAATTCCACATTTTTTCCCCATAAAATCCCCGTTTCTCGCTCCAAAATCGCCATTTTTTCACCCAAACCTCCCTCCCAGTATAAACCAGTATAAACCAGTATAAACCAGTTCCCCTTTCACCCCCAAAATCCCCGTTTTTCCCCCATAAAATCCCCGTTTCTCGCTCCAAAATCCCCAGTTTTTCACCCAAACCTCCCCCTCTGTCCCCTCCCAGTCCATCCCAGTATAAACCAGTATAAACCAGTATAAAAGTCACCGGTAGACGCCGACCACCACGGCGTGGTCCCTCTCGTAGGGCTCCAGGGTCAGCTGCTCCTGCGGCTTCATCCTCTCGGCCGTCATCTTCCTCACCTCGCCCGCGAACACGGCCTCGGCCGGCGCCGTCGAGTCGATGCAGTTCGCCTGCGGGGAGCGGGCAGGACCGGTTTGAACCGGCTTAGAACCAGTTTAGAACCGGTTTGAACCGGTTTAGAACCAGTTAGAATCAGTTTGAACCAGTTTAGAATCAGTTAGAACCAGTTAGAACCGGTTTAAAACCAGTTAGAACCAGTTAGAACCGGTTAGAACCAGTTTGAACCAGTTTGGACCGGTTTAGAACCAGTTAGAACCAATTTGAACCAGTTTAGAATCAGTTAGAACCAGTTAGAACCAGTTTGAACCGGTTTAGAATCAGTTTGAACCGGTTTAGAACCAGTTAGAACCAGTTAGAACCGGTTTAAAACCAGTTAGAACCAGTCAGAACCAGTTTGAACCAGTTTGAACCGGTTTAAAACCAGTTAGAACCAGTCAGAACCAGTTTGAACCGGTTTAGAACCAGTTTGAACCGGTTTAGAATCAGTTAGAACCAGTTAAAACCGGATTAGAACCAGTCAGAACCAGTTAGAACCAGTTAGAACCAGTTTAAAATCAGTTAGAACCAGTCAGAACCAGTTTGAACCGGTTTAGAATCAGTTAGAACCCGTTTGAACTGGCTTAAAACCAGTTAGAACCAGTTTAGAACCAGCTGGAACCAGTTAGAACCAGTTAGAACCGGTTAGAACTGGTCAGAACCGGTGTAGAACCAGTCGGAACCAGTTAGAACTGGTTTAAAACCAGTTAGAACCAGTTTAAAACCAGTTCAAACCAGTTAGAACCAGTTTAAAATCAGTTAGAACCAGTTAGAACCAGTTAGAATCGGTTAGAATTGGTTAGAACCAGTTTAAAACCAGTTTGAACGAGTCGGAACCGGTTAGAACCGGTTTAACACCAGATAGAACCAGTTCAACACCAGTTAGAACCAGTTAGAACCGGTTCAACATCAGTTTGAACCAGTTGGAACCGGTTAGAACCGGTTTGAACCAGTCGGAAACAGAATCAGTTAGAACCGTTTAGAACCAATGAAAACACCAGTAAGAACCAGTTAGAACCAGTTTAAAACCAGTTTGAACCAGTTAGAACCAGTTTGAACCCAGGAAAACCAGTTAAATCCCAGTCAAAACCAGTTAGAACCGGTTTGAACCAGTTTGATCTAGTTCAACACCAGTCAGAACCAGTTAGAACCGATTAAATCCCAGTCAGAACTGGTTTGAACTGGTTAGAACCAGTTCAACACCAGTTGGAACCAGTCAGAACCAGTTAGAACCGGTTCAACACCAGTTTGAACCAGTTAGAACCTGTCAGAACCAGACCTATACTGGTCTATACTGGTCTGTACTGGTCTGTACTGGTCCCTACTGGTTTATACTGGTCTGTACTGGTCTGTACTGCTCTGTACTGGTCTGTACTGGTTTATACTGCTCTGTACTGGTCTATAGTGGTCTGTAGTGGTCTATACTGGTCTGCACTGGTCTATACTGGTTTATACTGGCTTATACTGGTCTGTACTGGTTTATACTGCTCTGTACTGGTTTATACAGGTCTGTACTGGTTTATACTGGTCTGTACTGGTTTATACTGGCCTGTACTGGTTTATACTGCTCTGTACTGGTTTATACTGGTCTGCACTGGTCTATACTGGTTTATACTGGCTTATACTGGTTTATACTGGTCTGTACTGGTCTGTACTGGTTTATACTGGTCTGTACTGGTCTGTACTGGTCTATACTGGTCTGTACTGGTTTATACTGGTCTGTACTGGTTTATACTGGTTTATACTGGTCTGTACTGGTTTATACTGGTCTGTACTGGTTTATACTGGTCTGCACTGGTCTATACTGGTTTATACTGGCTTATACTGGTTTATACTGGTCTGTACTGGTCTGTACTGGTTTATACTGGTCTGTACTGGTCTGTACTGGTCTATACTGGTCTGTACTGGTTTATACTGGTCTGTACTGGTTTATACTGGTTTATACTGGTCTGTACTGGTTTATACTGGTCTGTACTGGTTTATACTGGTCTATACTGGTTTATACTGGTTTATAGTGGTCTGTACTGGTTTATACTGGTCTGTACTGGTTTATACTGGTCTGTACTGGTCTGTACTGGTCTGTACTGGTTTATACTGGTTTATACTGGTTTGTACCTTGATGGAGATGAGGAAGTGCCCCCCGCAGCGCAGGAAGTGATGCGCGTTCAGCGCCACCATCCGCGACTGCTCTGTACTGGTTTATACTGGTCTGTACTGGTTTATACTGGTCTGTACTGGTTTATACTGGTTTATACTGGTCTGTACTGGTCTGTACTGGTTTATACTGGTCCGTACCTTGATGGAGATGAGGAAGTGCCCCCCGCAGCGCAGGAAGTGATGCGCGTTCAGCGCCACCATCCGCAACTGCTCTGTACTGGTTTATACTGGTCTGTACTGGTTTATACTGGTCTGTACTGGTTTATACTGGTCTATACTGGTTTATACTGGTCTGTACTGGTTTGTACTGGTTTATACTGGTTTATACTGGTCCGTACCTTGATGGAGATGAGGAAGTGCCCCCCGCAGCGCAGGAAGTGATGCGCGTTCAGCGCCACCATCCGCGACTGCTCTGTACTGGTTTATACTGGTCTGTACTGGTTTATACTGGTCTGTACTGGTTTATACTGGTTTATACTGGTTTATACTGGTCCGTACCTTGATGGAGATGAGGAAGTGCCCCCCGCAGCGCAGGAAGTGATGCGCGTTCAGCGCCACCATCCGCGACTGCTCTGTACTGGTTTATACTGGTCCGTACTGGTCTATACTGGCCTGTACTGGTTTATACTGGTCTATACTGGTTTATACTGGTCTGTACTGGTTTATACTGGTCTATACTGGTTTATACTGGTCTGTACTGGTTTATACTGGTCTGTACTGGTTTATACTGGTTTATACTGGTTTATACTGGTTTATACTGGTCCGTACCTTGATGGAGATGAGGAAGTGCCCCCCGCAGCGCAGGAAGTGATGCGCGTTCAGCGCCACCATCCGCGACTGCTCTGTACTGGTTTATACTGGTCTGTACTAGTTTATACTGGTTTATACTGGTCTGTACTGGTCTGTACTGGTTTATACTGGTTTATACTGGTTTATACTGGTTTATACTGGTTTGTACCTTGATGGAGATGAGGAAGTGCCCCCCGCAGCGCAGGAAGTGATGCGCGTTCAGCGCCACGATTCGCGTCTGGTCCGGCTGCGCCACGTCGGCGAAGATGACGTCAACCATGCCTGGGGTTAATTAATTATCATCCCAGAATTAATTAATTGTCAGCTCAGAGTTAATTAATTTTCAGCCCAGAGTTAATTAACAGCCAGGAGTTAATTAATTATCATCCCAGAATTCCCATCCTGGAATTAATTATCATCCTGGAATTAATTATCAGCCCAGAGTTAGTTAATTAACAGCCTGGAGTTAATTAATTAACAGCCCGGAGTTAATTAATTATCAGCCCAGAGTTAATTAATTAACAGCCCAGAATTAATTAATTATCATCCTCAAATTAATTAATTATCATCCCAGAATTCCCATCCTGGAATTAATTATCATCCCTGAGTTAATTAACAGCCCAGAGCTAATTAACAGACTGGAGCTAATAAATTATCATCCCAGAATTAATTATCATCCCAGAATTCCCATCCTGGAATTAATTATCATCCCAGAATTAATTATCAGCTCAGAGTTAATTAATTATCAGCCCAGAGTTAATTAACAGCCAGGAGTTAATTAATTATCATCCCAAAATTAATTAATTATTATCCCAGAATTCCCATCCCAGAATTGTCATCCCAGAGTTAAATAATTATCAGACCAGAGTTAATTAACTGCCTGGATTTAATTAATTATCGTCCCAGAATTAATCAATTATCAGCCCACAGTTAATTAATTATTAGCCCAGAGTTAATTAACAGCCTGGAGTTAATTAATTATCATCCCAGAATTAATTAATTATTAGCCCAGAGTTAATTAACAGCCAGGAGTTAATTAATTATCATTCCAGAATTAATTATCAGCCCAGAGTTAATTAATTATTAGCCCAGAGTTAATTAACAGCCTAGAGTTAATTAATTATCATCCCAGAATTAATTAATTATTATCCCAGAATTCCCATCCCAGAATTGTCATCCCAGAGTTAAATAATTATCAGACCAGAGTTAATTGACTGCCTGGATTTAATTAATTATCGTCCCAGAATTAATCAATTATCAGCCCACAGTTAATTAATTATTAGCCCAGAGTTAATTAACAGCCTAGAGTTAATTAATTATCATCCCAGAATTAATTATCAGCCCAGAGTTAATTAATTCTCATCCCAGAATTCTCATCCCGGAATTCATTATCATCCCGGAGTTAATTATCAGCCCAGAGTTAATTAACAAGCTGGAGTTAATTAATTAACAGCCCAGAATTAATTAATTATCAGCCTGGAATTAATTAATTATTAGCCCAGAGTTAATTAACAGCCTGGAGTTAATTAATTAACAGCCCAGAATTAATTAATTATCATCCCGGAGTTAAATATCAGCCCAGAATTAATTATCAGCCCAGAATTAATTATCGTCCCAAAATTAATTATTAGCCTGGAACTCATTATCAGCCTAATATTAATTATCATCCCAGATTTAATTAATTATCATCCCAGAATTAATCATCATCCTGGAATTAATTACCATCCCGGAATTAATTATCAGCCTGGAATTAATTATCAGCCTGGAATTAATTATCAGCCATGAATTAATTACATATCAGCCTGGAATTAATTATCATGCTGGAATTAATTATCAACCCAGAAATAATTATCAGCCTAGAATTAATTATCAGCCCAATATTAATTATCAGCCTGGAATTAATTAATTATCACCCCAGAATTAGTCGTTGTTCTGGAATTAATTGCCATCCCAGAATTAATTATCATCCTGTAATTAATTACCATCCCAAAATTAATTATCATCCTGTAATTAATTATCAGCCTGGAATTAATTATTAGCCCAGAATTAATTATCATCCTGTAATTAATTATTAGCCTGGAATTAATTATCAGCCCAGAATTAATTATCAGCCTGGAATTCTCATCCAGGAATTCCACCCAAAACACCAAAATTCCCATTGAGGATCCTGAAATTCCACCTGGGAACACAAAACCTCCTCAAAACACCCCAAAATTCCACCTGGGAACCCCAAAACCTCCTCAAATCACCCCAAAATTCCTCAAACCCCCCAAAATTCCACCTGGGAACCCAAAAATTCCACCTGGGAACCCCAAAACCTCCTCAAATCACCCCAAATTCCTCTCCAGGATCCCAAAACCACATCAAAACACCCCAAAATTCCACTCCAGGAACCTCAAACCCCCAAAAATTCCATCTGGGAACCCCAAAACCACCTCAAAACAACCCAAAAATCCCCCAAAATTCCTCAAACCCCTCAAAATTCCACCTGGGAACACAAAATTCCCCTCCAGGACCCCAAAACCACCTCAAATCTCCCCAAAATTCCACTCCAGGAACCCCAAAATTCCACCTGGGAACACAAAATTCCATCTGGGAACCCCAAAACCGCCTCAAAACACCCCAAAATTCCTCAAACCCCCCAAAATTCCACCTGGGAACCCCAAAATTCCACCTGGGAACCCCAAAACCTCCTCAAATCACCTCAAAATCCCACTCCAGAACCCCAAAAACCACCTCAAAACACCCCAAAATTCCACTCCAGGAACCTCAAACCCCCAAAAATTCCACCTGGGAACCCCAAAATTCCATCTGGGAACCCCAAAACCGCCTCAAATCACCCCAAAATTCCACCTGGGAACCCCAAAACCACCTCAAATCACCCCAAAATTCCTCTCCAGGAACCTCAAACCCCCCAAAATTCCACCTGGGAACACAAAATTCCATCTGGGAACCCCAAAATTCCATCTGGGAACCCCAAAACCACCTCAAATCACCCCAAAATTCCTCTCCAGGAACCTCAAACTCCCCAAAATTCCATCTGGGAACCCCAAAATTCCACCTGGGAACACAAAATTCCACCTGGGAACCCCAAAACTGCCTCAAATCACCCCAAAATTCCTCTCCAGGACCCCAAAATCCCAAAAATCTCTCTCCAGGAACCCAAAATTCCACCTGGGAACACAAAATTCCATCTGGGAACCCCAAAACCACCTCAAATCACCCCAAAATTCCACCTGGGAACCCCAAAATTCCACCTGGGAACCCCAAAACCGCCTCAAATCACCCCAAAATTCCTCTCCAGGAACCTCAAACCCCCAAAATTCCATCTGGGAACACAAAATTCCATCCGGGAACCCCAAAATTCCACCTGGGAACCCCAAAACCACCTCAAATCACCCCAAAATCCCCCAAAATTCCTCAAACCCCCCAAAATTCCATCTGGGAACCCCAAAATTCCATCTGGGAACCCCAAAACCACCTCAAATCACCCCAAAATTCCTCTCCAGGACCCCAAAATCCCAAAAATTTCTCTCGAGGAACCCAAAATTCCACCTGGGAACACAAAATTCCTCTCCAGGAACCCAAAACCACCTCAAATCACCCCAAAATTCCACCTGGGAACCCCCAAACCTCCTCAAATCACCCCAAAATTCCACCTGGGAACCCTAAAACCCCCTCAAATCACCCCAAAAATCCTCTCCAAGAACCTCAAACCCCCCAAAATTCCACCTGGGAACCCCAAAAACCACCTCAAAACGCCCCAAAAATCCCCCAAAATTCCTCAAACCCCCCAAAATTCCACCTGGGAACCCAAAATTCCTCTCCAGGACCCAAAAACCTCCTTAAATCACCCCAAAATTCCCCCAAAATTCCTCAAACCCCCCAAAATTCCATCTGGGAACCCCAAAACCGCCTCAAAACACCCCAAAATTCCTCCCCAGGACCCCAAAATTCCTCTTCAGGAACCTCCAACCCCCCAAAATTCCAACTGGGAACCCCAAAACCCCACAAAACCCCCCAAAATTCCACCTGGGAACACAAAATTTCATCTGGGAACCCCAAAACCCCACAAAACCCCCCAAAATTCCTCAAACCCCCCAAAATTCCACCTGGGAACCCCAAAATTCCATCTGGGAACCCCAAAACCGCCTCAAATCACCCCAAAATTCCACTCCAGGAACCCCAAAACTACCTCAAAACCCCCCAAAATTCCTCAAACCCCCAAAATTCCACCTGGGAACACAAAATTCCACTCCAGGAACCCCAAAAACCTCCTCAAATCACCCCAAAATCCCCCAAAAATCCTCTCCAGGACCCCCAAAAACGTTTGTGTGGGTGCCCCAGGTGTCCCCAGATGTGTCCCCAGGTGTCCCCAGGTGTGTCCCCAATGTCCCCAGGTGTCCCCAGGTGTGTCCAGGTGTCCCCAGGTGTGTCACACCTGTCCCCTGATGTCTCCAGGTGTATCCCCAATGTCCCCAGGTGTGTCCCCAATGTCCCCAGGTGTGTCCGAGGTGTGTCCAGGTGTCCCCAGGTGTGTCACACCTGTCCCCTGATGTCCCCAGGTGTGTCCCAGGTGTGTCCCAGGTGTGTCCCAGGTGTTCCGGGTGTATCACACCCATCCCCAAGTGTGTCACACCTGTCCCAGGTATGTCCCCAATGTCACCAGGTGTGTCACACCTGTCCCAGGTATGTCCCCAATGTCACCAGGTGTGTCACACCTGTCCCAGGTATGTCCCCAACGTCACCAGGTGTACCACACCTGTCCCAGGTGTCCCCAGGTGTGTCTCACCTGTCTCAGGTGTGCCCACCTGTATTCAGGTGTGTCACACCTGTCCCAGGTTATGTCCCCAATGTCACCAGGTGTATCACACCTGTCCCCGGTATGTCCCCAAGTGTGTCACAGGTGTCCCCAAGTGTGACCCCAGGTGTCCCCAGTGTCCCCAGGTGTGTCTCACCTGTCCCCAGGTGTCCCCAGGTGTGTCTCACCTGTCCCCAGGTGTGTCTCACCTATCAGCATCCGGTATTTGTGTGGGTGTCGCGCGTCCTCGATCACCGGCACCACGTTCGTTCTGTTCCCAATGTCCCCAGGTGTGACCCCAATGTCCCCAGGTGTGTCCCCAGGTGTGTCCCCAATGTCCCCAGGTGTGTCCCCAATGTCCCCAGGTGTCCCCAGGTGTGTCTCACCTGTCCCCAGGTGTCACTCACCTATCAACATGCGGTACTTGTGTGGGTGTCGCGCGTCCTCGATCACCGGCACCACGTTCGTTCTCTTCTTGGCCACGTTCAGCAGGTCCCGGCCCGAGCGGTGCGAGAACTCCACGGCGTAAACCACGCCCTCCTGGGGACAGGTGAGACACACCTGAGACACCTGGGGACACCTGGGGACACACCTGGGGACCTTGGGGACACACCTGGGGACAGGTGAGACACACCTGAGACACCTGAGACACCTGGGGACACCTGGGGACACGCCTGGGGCATAAACCACACCCTCCTGGGGACAGGTGAGACACACCTGAGACACCTGGGGACACACCTGAGACACCTGGGGACACCTGGGACAGGTGTGACACACCTGGGGCATAAACCACGCCCTCCTGGGGACAGGTGAGACACACCTGAGACACCTGGGGACACCTGGGGACAGGTGTGACACACCTGGGGACACACCTGGGGACAGGTGAGACACACCTGAGACACCTGGGGACACCTGGGGACATTGGGGACACCTGGGGACACACCTGGGGACAGGTGAGACACACCTGAGACACCTGGGGACACACCTGAGGCACCTGGGGACACCTGGGGACACACCTGGGGACAGGTGAGACACACCTGAGACACCTGGGGACACCTGGGGACACACCTGAGACACCTGGGGACACCTGGGGACACACCTGGGACAGGTGTGACACACCTGGGGACATTGGGGACACCTGGGGACAGGTGAGACACACCTGAGACACCTGGGGACACACCTGGGGACAGGTGTGATACACCTGGGGACATTGGGGACATTGGGGACACCTGGGGACACACCTGGAACAGGTGTGATACACCTGGGGACATTGGGGACACCTGGGGACAGGTGAGACACACCTGAGACAGCTGGGGACACCTGGGGGCAGGTGTGACACATCTGGGCACATTGGGGACACCTGGGCACAGCTGGGGACAGGTGTGATACACCTGGGGACATTGGGGACACACCTGAGACACCTGAGGACACACCTGGGACAGGTGTGACACACCTGGGGACACCTGGGGACAGCTGGGACACCTGGGACAGGTGTGATACATCTGGGGACAGCTGGATCACCTGGGGACAGGTGTGATACACCTGAGTACAGCTGGGGACACCTTGAGGACACCTGGGGACGTTGGGGACACACCTGGGACACAACTGGGGACATATCTGGGGACACCTGAGGACAGCTGAGAACACCTGCGGACACTGGCGGACAGGTGAGGTACACCTGGGGACACCTGGGACAGGTGTGATACACCTGGGGACACACCTGGGGACACACCTGGGGACACACCTGGGGACACACCTGAGCTCACCTGGTGGCCATGGGACCTCGGGGTCACCAGGGGTCACCAAGGGTCACCAGGGGTCACCGGTGCCCCCCAGGGTCACCTGGGGCAGGTGGGGACAGGACCCGGGGACATCGCACGGAGCCGGCGTCACCTGTGCCAGGTGAGAGCTCGGGGACACCCCCAGGTGTGTCCAGGTGTGTCCAGGTGTGTCTGTACCTGTCCAGATGAGTCCAAGTGTGTCCAGGTGTACCCAGGTGTGTCCAGGTGTATCCCAGGTGTGTCCAGGTGTGTCCAGGTGTATCCCAGGTGTGTCCAGGTGTATCCCAGGTGTGCCTGTACCTGCCCCAGGTGTGTCCAGGTGTGCCTGTACCTGCCCCAGGTGCGCCTGTATCTGTCCAGGTGTACCCAGGTGCGTCCACATGTGCCTGTACCTGTCCCAGGTGGGTCCACGTGTACCCAGGTGTACCCAGGTGTATCTCAGGTGTGTGTTACCTGTCTCAGGTGTATCCCAGGTGTATCTCAGGTGTATCCAGGTGTACCCAGGTGTACCCCAGGTGTATCTCAGGTGTATCCAGGTGTACCTTACCTGTCCCACGATGTCGGAGACGTGGCTGACGGTGGTACCTGAGGCAGCCCCCAGGTACAGCCCAGCTGTGTCACCTGTCCCAGGTGTACCCAGGTGTGTCCAGGTGTGTCCCAGGTGTGTCCAGGTGTCCTCAGGTGTATCTCAGGTGTATCCAGGTGTACCTTACCTGTCCCACGATGTCGGAGACGTGGCTGACGGTGGTACCTGAGGCAGCCCCCAGGTACAGCCCAGCTGTGGTACCTGTCCCAGGTGTATCTCAGGTGTGTGTTACCTGTCTCAGGTGTACCTTACCTGTCCCACGATGTCGGAGACGTGGCTGACGGTGGTACCTGAGGCAGCCCCCAGGTACAGCACGCGGGCTCCGGGCCGGATGTGGATTTGGTCGATGCCCCCCAGGATGGCGGCCGCCAGCTTGGAGCGGAACGGGTTCCAGGCGCGGTACTCCACCGAGGCCTCGCCCTCCTGGAAACCAGTATGGACCAGTACAGACCAGTTAAAACCACTACAGACCAGTATAAACCAGTATAAACCAGTATAAACCAGTATGGACCAGTATAAACCAGTACACCCCCCAAGATGGCGGCCGCCAGCTTGGAGCGGAACGGGTTCCAGGCGCGGTACTCCACCGAGGCCTCGCCCTCCTGGAAACCAGTATAAACCAGTACAGACCAGTTAGAACCAGTATAAACCAGTATGGACCAGTTAGAACCAGTATAAACCAGTATAAACCAGTATAAACCAGTATAAACCAGTATAAACTAGTACACCCCCAAGATGGCAGCCACCAGCTTGGAGCGGAACGGGTTCCAGGCTCAGTACTGCAGGGAGGCCTCGCCCTCCTGGAAACCAGTATGGACCAGTATAAACCAGTATGGACCTGTATAAACCAATATAGACCACTATGGGCCAGTATGGACCAGTATAGACCAGTATAAACTGATATAAACCAGTATGGACCAGTATAAATCAGTATAAACTGGTATGAACCAGTATAAACCAGTATGCACCAGTATGGACCAGTATAAACCGGTACGGACCAGTATGGACCAGTATAAACCAGTGCAAATCACTCCTTCACAGTATAAACCGGTACAGACCAGTATGAACCAGTATGGACCAGTACAAACCGGTACGGACCAGTATAAACCGGTACAGACCAGTATGGACCAGTATAAACCGGTACGGACCATTATGGACCAGTATAAACCAGTACAGACCAGTGTAAATCACGCCTTCCCAGTATAAACTGGTATGGACCAGTCAGAACCAGTATAGACCAATATAAGCCGGTATGGACCAATACAGACCAGTATAAACTGGTATGGACCAGTATAAACCTGTATGGACCAGCATAAACCGGTATGGACCAGTACAGACCAACATAAACCAGTATAGACCAGTACAGACCAGTATAAACCAGTATAAACCGGTATGGACCAGAATGGACCAGTTAAAACAGGGATGGACCAGTATAAACCGGTACCTCCCAGTACAAACCAGTATAACCAATAACCCCAGTATAAACCAGTGCAAACCAGTCCCTCCCAGTATAAACCAGTATAAACCAGTAAAAACCAACAGAAACTGATATAAACCAGTATAAACCAGTATAAACCAATACAAACCCATAAAAACCAGCATAAACTGGTATAAACCAGTATAAACCAGTAAAAACCAGTATAAACCAGTATAAACCAGTAAAAACCAGCATAAACTGGTATAAACCAGTATAAACCAGTATAAACCAGTATAACCAGCATAAACTGGTATAAACCAGTATAAACCAATAAAAACCAGTATAAACCAATAAAAACCAGCATAAACTGGTATAAACCAGTATAAACTGGTATAAACCAGTAAAAACCAGTAAAAATCAGCATAAACTGATATAAACCAGTATAAACCAGTATAAACCAGTAAAAACCAGTAAAAATGAGCATAAACTGGTATAAACCAGTATAAACCAGTATAAACCAGTAAAAATCAGCATAAACCAGTATAAACCAATATAAACCAATATAAACCAGTAAAAACCAGCATAATCTGGTATAAACCAGTGTAGACCAGTATAAACCAGTAAAAACCAGTAATAAACCAGTATAAACCTGTAAAAACCAGTATAAATCAGTAAAAACCAGCATAAACTGGTATAAACCAGTATAACCAGTATAACCCAGTATAAACCAGTACAAACCAGTACCTCGACGCTGATGCGTTTCTCCCCGTACACCGACTCTCCCGGCACCAGGTTCCGCGTCACCAGCGCGTCCTCACGGCCCCGGCAGATGAACACACCTGGAACACACCTGGGTCAGCACACCTGGGGACAGCTGGGGTACACCTGAACCACCTGAGATACACCTGAGATACACCTGAGATACACCTGGGGACACCTGAGATACACCTGGGGACACCTGGAGACACCTGAACCACCTGAACCACCTGAGATACACCTGAACCACCTGAGATACACCTGGGGACACCTGAGATACACCTGGGGACACCTGGGGACACCTGAACCACCTGCGATACACCTGGGGACACCTGAGAGATACACCTGGGGACACCTGAGATACACCTGGGGACCCCTGGGGACACCTGAACCACCTGAGATACACCCGAACCACCTGAGATACACCTGGGGACACCTGAGATACACCCGAACCACCTGAGATACACCTGGGGACACCTGGGGACACCTGGGGACACCTGAACCACCTGAGATACACCTGAGAGACACCTGGGGACACCTGAGATACACCTGAGATACACCTGGGGACACCTGAGATACACCTGAGATACACCTGGGGACACCCGAACCACCTGAGATACACCTGGGGACACCTGAACCACCTGAGATACACCTGAGATACACCTGAGATACACCCGAACCACCTGAGATACACGTGGGGACACCTGGGGACACCTGAGATACACCTGGGGACACCTGGGGACATCTGAGATACACCTGGGGACACCTGAGATACACCTGGGGACACCTGGGGACACCTGAGATACACCTGAGATACACCTGGGGACACCTGGGGACACCTGAGATACACCTGGGGACACCTGAGAGATACACCCGAACCACCTGAGATACACCTGGGGACACCTGAGATACACCTGGGGACACCTGAGAGACACCTGGGGACACCTGGGGGACACCTGAGATACACCTGGGGACACCTGGGGACATCTGGGGACACCTGGGAACACCTGAGAGATACACCCGAACCACCTGAGATACACCTGGGGACACCTGAGATACACCTGGGGACACCTGGGGACACCTGGGGACACCTGGAGACACCTGGGGACACCTGAGATACACCTGGGGACACCTGGGGACACCTGAGATACACCTGAGATACACCTGAGATACACCTGGGGACACCTGGGGACACCTGAGATACACCTGGGGACACCTGGGGACACCTGAACCACCTCAGATACACCTGGGGGGACACCTGGAACCTATAGACCCGTCCCAGTCTCTCCCAGTATCCCCAGTTCCCCTCCCAGTATGTCCCAGTATCCCCAGTTCCCCTCCCAGTCCCTCCCAGTATGTCCCAGTATCCCCAGTAACCCGTCCCAGTCCCTCCCAGTATGTCCCAGTGTCCCCAGTTATCCTCCCAGTCCCTCCCAGTATGTCCCAGTATCCCCAGTTACCCTCCCAGTATGTCCCAGTATGTCCCAGTATGTCCCAGTATCCCCAATTCCCCTCCCAGTCCCTCCCAGTTCCCCTCCCAGTATCCCCAGTTCCCCTCCCAGTATGTCCCAGTATGTCCCAGTATCCCCAGTTCCCCTCCCAGTATGTCCCAGTATCCCCAGTAACCCGTCCCAGTCCCTCCCAGTATGTCCCAGTATCCCCAGTTCCCCTCCCAGTTCCCATCCCAGTATGTCCCAGTATGTCCCAGTATCCCCAGTTACCCTCATGCCGGTGCGGCTCCACCGTCACTTTTTTCCCGCCTTTGAAGCCTCCTCTGGCTCCGCCCCCTCGGCCTCGGCCCCGCCCCCGGGGGCCGCCTCTGGCCACGCCCCCTCCTCTGGCCACGCCCCCTCCTCTGGCTCCGCCCCCTCGGGCCACGCCCCCTCCTCTGGCCACGCCCCCTCCGCGGGGAGAGAAACCGGAACCTGCCGAGGGAAACTGGGGTTACTGGGAGGGACTGGGAGGGACTGGGAGGGACTGGGAGGGGAACTGGGGTTACTGGGAGAGACTGGGAGGGACTGGGAGAGACTGGGAGGGGTTACTGGGGATACTGGGAGGGACTGGGAGGGGTTACTGGGGATACTGGGAGGGGAACTGGGGATACTGGGAGGGGTTACTGGGGTTACTGGGAGGGGTTACTGAGGATACTGGGAGAGACTGGGAGGGGTTACTGGGGTTACTGGGAGGGGTTACTGGGGTTACTGGGAGGGACTGGGAGGGAATCTGGGGTTACTGGGGATACTGGGAGAGACCGGGAGGGGAACTGGGAGAGACTGGGAGGGACTGGGAGGGGTTACTGGGGTTACTGGGGAAACTGGGAGAGACTGGGAGGGGTTACTGGGAGAGACTGGGAGGGGTTACTGGGAGGGGTTACTGGGGATACTGGGAGGGGTTACTGGGAGGGGTTACTGGGGATACTGGGAGGGGTTACTGGGAGGGGCTGGGAGGGAATCTGGGGTTACTGGGGATACTGGGAGAGACTGGGAGGGACTGAGAGGGGAACTGGGAGGGGAACTGGGGATATTGGGGATACTGGGAGAGACTGGGAGGGGTTACTGGGGTTACTGGGAGAGACTGGGAGGGGTTACTGGGGTTACTGGGAGAGATTGGAAGAGGAACTGGGGATACTGGGAGGGGTTACTGGGAGGGACTGGGAGGGGCTGGGAGGGAATCTGGGGTTACTGGGGATACTGGGAGAGACTGGGAGGGGTTACTGGGGATACTGGGAGGCACTGGGAGGGACTGAGAGGGGAACTGGGAGGAGAACTGGGGATACTGGGAGAGGTTACTGGGGATACTGGGAGGAGAACTGGGGATACTGGGAGAGGTTACTGGGGATACTGGGAGGGGTTACTGGGGATACTGGGAGGGGTTACTGGGGATACTGGGAGAGGTTACTGGGGATACTGGGAGGGGTTACTGGGGATACTGGGAGGGGTTACTGGGGATACTGGGAGGGGTTACTGGGGATACTGGGAGGGGTTACTGGGGTTACTGGGAGGGGTTACTGGGGATACTGGGAGGAGAACTGGGGATACTGGGAGGGGTTACTGGGGTTACTGGGAGGGGTTACTGGGGATACTGGGAGGGGTTACTGGGGATACTGGGAGGGGTTACTGGGAGGACACTGGGGCTCCCCGTGCGGGCAGCAGGGGGGTTACTGGTTTGTACTGGTCTGTACTGGTTTATACTGGGACTCACCTCTGCCCCGGAAGCCGCCGCGTCCCCCTCGGGGGCTGAAACCTGCGGGGAACTGGTCAGACTGGGAGATACTGGGAGATACTGGGAGCCTCCCAGTGCTCCCAGTTTGGCTCCTCCACCTCCCCCAGTTCCCTCCCAGTAACTCCCAGTAACCCCCAGTTCCCTCCCAGTAACTCCCAGTAACCCCCAGTTCCCTCCCAGTTCCCTCCCAGTCCATCCCAGTTCCCTCCCAGTCCATCCCAGTTCCCTCCCAGTTCCCTCCCAGTCCATCCCAGTTCCCTCCCAGTCCCTCCCAGTTCCCTCCCAGTTCCCTCCCAGTCCCTCCCAGTCCATCCCAGTCCCTCCCAGTTCCATCCCAGTCCATCCCAGTTCCTCCCAGTCCATCCCAGTCCCTCCCAGTTCCATCCCAGTCCATCCCAGTCCCTCCCAGTCCATCCCAGTCCATCCCAGTTCCCTCCCAGTCCATCCCAGTCCATCCCAGTTCATCCCAGTTCGTCCCAGTCCATCCCAGTTCATCCCAGTTCCTCCCAGTTCATCCCAGTCCCTCCCAGTCCATCCCAGTCCCTCCCAGTTCCATCCCAGTCCATCCCAGTCCCTCCCAGTTCATCCCAGTCCATCCCAGTTCCCTCCCAGTCCATCCCAGTCCATCCCAGTTCATCCCAGTTCGTCCCAGTCCATCCCAGTTCATCCCAGTTCCTCCCAGTTCATCCCAGTCCCTCCCAGTCCATCCCAGTTCATCCCAGTCCATCCCAGTTCATCCCAGTTCGTCCCAGTCCATCCCAGTTCATCCCAGTCCATCCCAGTTCCATCCCAGTCCATCCCAGTTCCATCCCAGTCCCTCCCAGTCCATCCCAGTTCATCCCAGTCCATCCCAGTTCATCCCAGTTCGTCCCAGTCCATCCCAGTTCATCCCAGTCCATCCCAGTTCATCCCAGTTCCTCCCAGTTCATCCCAGTCCCTCCCAGTCCATCCCAGTCCATCCCAGTTCCATCCCAGTCCCTCCCAGTCCATCCCAGTCCATCCCAGTCCCTCCCAGTCCATCCCAGTCCATCCCAGTTCATCCCAGTCCATCCCAGTCCATCCCAGTCCATCCCAGTCCATCCCAGTTCCCTCCCAGTCCATCCCAGTCCATCCCAGTTCATCCCAGTCCATCCCAGTTCCCTCCCAGTCCATCCCAGTCCATCCCAGTTCATCCCAGTCCATCCCAGTCCATCCCAGTCCATCCCAGTCCATCCCAGTTCCCACCCGGCCTCATCTCGCCGCTTTCTCCACGCGGGGCTCGCGCGCCTCTGCCGGAACAGGAAGTGACGTCACAATAAACGCGTCACGCACGCGACGCTCTGGCCCCGCCCCCTCCCCGCCGGTCGCGTCCTCAGAGCGCCCCAAGGAGGCTCCGGAGCGGATTTTGGGGTAAAAACCGGGGATTTTGGGGTAAAAAACGCGGATTTTGGGGTAAAACCGGGAGTTTTGGGGTAAAAAATGCGGATTTTGGGGTCTCTAACTGGGTATTTTTGGTGCCTGGGGGGGTTTTGGCCTCATTTCGGGGCAATTCCCGCGGACTCCGGGGCGCTGGCGGCTCCGGGTCGCCGCCATTTTTCCTCCGGGAGAGACGCTCCGCCCCGGACCCGCCTCTCTGTGCCCTTTAGTGACGTCATTTCCGGCGACTCTCCGGCGCTTCCGGCGTGACTCGTTGGTTCCGGCGAGCGGCGAGCGAGGGTGAAAGTGACTTTGAGAACTGGGACGGACTGGGAGGAACTGGGGGGGACTGGGGGGAACTGGGAGAGACTGGGAGGAACTGGGATGGACTGGGAGGGGAACTGGGAGGAACTGGGATGGACTGGGAGGGGAACTGGGAGCACTGGGAGGGTCGGGAAGGGCACTGGGGGCGGTTTAGGACTGACTGGGGTGAGCTGGGATAAACTGGGATGGAACTGGGAGCAACTGGGAGGGGACTGGGAGGTTACTGGTTTGAACTGGGATGGACTGGGAGCAACTGGGAGGAACTGGGATGGACTGGGATGGAACTGGGGGGTTACTGGTTTGATCTGGGGTGGAACTGGGATGAACTGGGAGGGAACTGGGATGAACTGGGAGGGACTGGGATGAAGTGGGAGGGAACTGGGATGAAGTGGGAGGGACTGGGATGGACTGGGATGGAACTGGGGGGTTACTGGTTTGAACTGGGAGGGGACTGGGATGGACTGGGATGGAACTGGGGGGTTACTGGTTTGAACTGGGAGCGACTGGGAGGGGACTGGGATGAACTGGGAGGGAACTGGGAGGTTACTGGTTTGAACTGGGAGCGACTGGGAGGGGACTGGTTTGAACCGGGGCGGAACTGGGATGGACTGGGAGGGAACTGGGGGGATTACTGGGATAAACTGGGATGGAACTGGGAGGGAACTGGGAGGGAACTGGGATGGACCTGGGGGGTTACTGGTTTTAACTGGGAGGAGACTAGGATGGACTGGGAGGAACTGGGATGGACTGGGAGGGAACTGGGGGGTTACTGGTTTGAACTGGGAGGGGATACTGGGATGGGTCTGGACCGAACTGGTTTGAACTGGTTTGAACTGGTTTGAACCGCTTTAAGCCGCTTTGAACTGGTTTGAACTGGTCCATACTGGCCCATACTGGTTTGTACTGGTCCATACTGGTCTATACCGGTCCATACTGGTTTATACTGGTCTATAGTGGTCCGAACCGGTTTGAATTATCCCGGTCCCCCCAGCAGTGCTGATTAATTAATTAATGAGTTCCCAAATTAATGAGGAGCCAATGGCAGATCGCTGGAGCTTTAATTAACTCCTTAATTACCTTAATTAAATTAATTAAATTAATTAAATTAATTCAGGGGCTCCTAATTAGTTCCGTCGATTAATCCCTTAATTAATAATTAATTGCTTAATTAATTGCTTAATTAATTACTTAATTAACGTTTAATTGTCCCTTAATTTGTTTCCATCACTGCTTTATTGTCTTTTCATCCCAGCCCGGGATTAATTAACCACTAATTAACGCATCTTAATAGGCTCTTGTGGGCGTTAATTAGTTAACACAGCATTAATTAGCATTATTAATTAGCGTCCAACGTTGATTTTTGTTGGCTTTGCCCTCATTTGGGTTAATTAAGGTTTTAATTAAGGTTTTAATTAGACCTTTGGATTGCTAATTAATTAGCAGGGTGCTAATTAGCCTGTTAATTACCCTCCACGTCAATCATTGTCGTGCCAGGGCGGGATTCATTAATTGCTTAATTAATAATTGCAGGAGGTTTTGATTAATGCTGTTGGTTACTAATTAGTTAAATTAAGCACTAATTAATATGCTAATTGGTTAATTAAGTGCTCATTAGCAGCCTTAACGAGCTAATTTGTTCGTAATTGGTTTCAGGCTCATTTTTAACTCCAATTCTCTATTAATTAGGTCATTCAGTAATTAATTAGTCACAGAGCTTTATTAATTAATACCACATCTTGTTAGGTAACTTGGCTGCTAACAAGTTAATTAGGCGCTCATTAGCATAATTAATGATTTTTTAATGTTAATTTGTGCCAGGTTCAGGCTCATTTTGAATTTTAGAAGAGAACTAATTAATAGCTTAATGAACTAATTAATAGACTGGAGTAATAATTAATTAACCAGCTACTAATCAGTGTTTTTGGTTAGTTAATTAGCAGCTAATTACCCTAATTAACAACTCCAGAGAGGAGGGGCCTCCAAATCTTCATTCCCCCCCCCGTAATTAACGACCCCTGAGTCTAATTAACGAGCTCAGGCCGGTAATTAACGCCCGGTGGGGGAGGGTGGAGTCCTCCAGGTGCTAATTAAGGTCTCTAATTAGGTTAATTAGGTTAATTAGCGTGGCTGGTGGTATCTAGGCCAGGCTGGGGTGCTAATTAAGGTCTCTAATTAGGTTAATTAGCATGGCTGATGACATGTAGGCCAGGCTGGGGTGCTAATTAAGGTCTCTAATTAGGTTAATTAGCATGGCTGATGACATGTAGGGCAGGCTGGAGTGCTAATTAAGGTCTCTAATTAGGTTAATTAGGTTAATTTGCATGGCTGGTGGCATCCAGGCCAGGCTGGGGTATTAATTAAGGTCTCTAATTATGTTAATTATGTTAATTAGGTTAATTAGGATGGCTGAAGACATTAAATCCAAGCTGGCTCGTTACAAGACCGCGCCCTTCGACAGGGGCTGAGTGCCCTGGGTGCTAATTAACCTCTCTAATTAGGTTAATTAGCGTGGCTGATGACATTGAGGCTAGGCTGGGGTGCTAATTAAGGTCTGTAATTATGTTAATTAGGTTAATTAGGATGGTTGAAGACATTAAATCCAAGCTGGCTCGTTACAAGACCGCGCCCTTGGACAGGGGCTGAGTGCCCCGGGTGCTAATTAACCTCTCTAATTAGGTTAATTAGCCAGGGTTGGTGTTGTGAAGGCCAGGCTGGGTTCCTGGGTGGTAATCAAGGTCTCTAATTATGTTAATTAGGTTAATTAACATGGCTGAGGACATTAAATCCAAGCTGGCTCGGTACAAGACCGCGCCCTTGGACAGGGGCTGAGTGCCCTGGGTGCTAATTAACCTCTCTAATTAGGTTAATTAGCGTGGCTGATGGCATCCAGGCCAGGCCGGGGTGCTAATCACAGTCTCTAATTACGTTAATTAGGTTAATTAGGATGTCTGAGGATATCAAGTCCAAGCTGGCTCGTTACAAGACCGCGCCCTTCGACAGGGGCTGAGTGCCCTGGGTGCTAATTAATCTCTGTAATTAGGTTAATTAGCCATGGATGGTGTTGTGAAGGGCAGGCTGGGTTCGGGGGTGCTAATCACAGTCTCTAATTATGTTAATTAGGTTAATTAGGATGGCTGAGGATATCAAGTCCAAGCTGGCTCGTTACAAGACCGCGCCCTTCGACAGCCGCTTCCCAAACCAGAACCAGACCCGGAACTGCTGGCAGAACTACCTGGGTACGGAGTGGGGACAGGTGTGACACACCTGGGGACATTGGGGACACCTGGGGACAGGTGTGACACACCTGGGGACATTGGGGACACCTGGGGACAGCTGGGGACAGGTGTGACACACCTGGGGACACCTGGGGACATTGGGGACACCTGGGGACATTGGGGACAGGTGTGACACACCTGGGGACATTGGGGACACCTAGGGACACCTGGGGACACCTGGGGACACCTGGGGACAGGTGTGACACACCTGGGGACACCTGGGGACATTGGGGACACCTGGGGACACCAGAACTACCTGGCTATCCTAGGAGTGTCCCCAATGTCCCCTCGATGTCCCCAGATTTCCAGCGGTGCCAGCGTGCCATGGCTGCCCGTGGTGCCGATGCCAGCCCGTGCCAGTGTCCCCAATGTCCCCTCAATATCCCCAATGTCCCCAATGACCCCAATGACCCCAATGTCCCCAATGTCCCCAGTGTCCCCAATGATGTCCCCAATGACCCCAATGTCCCCAATGTCCCCAATGTCCCCAATGTCCCCAATGTCCCCAATGATGTCCCCAATGACCCCAATGTCCCCAATGTCCCCAATGTCCCCAATGTCCCCAATGTCCCCAATGCCCCCGATGTCCCCATTGTCCCCAATGTCCCCAATGTCCCCAATGTCCCCATTGTCCCCAATGATGTCCCCTCGATGTCCCCAGATTTCCAGCGGTGCCAGCGTGCCATGGCTGCCCGTGGTGCCGATGCCAGCCCGTGCCAGTGTCCCCAATGTCCCCAATGTCCCCAATGTCCCCAGTGTCCCCAATGTCCCCAATGTCCCCAATGTACCCTCAATGTCCCCAGATTTCCAGCGGTGCCAGCGTGCCATGGCCGCCCGCGGTGCCGATGCCAGCCCCTGCCAGTGTCCCCAATGTCCCCAATGTCCCCAGTGTCCCCAATGTCCCCAATGTCCCCAATGTCCCCAATGTCCCCAATGTCCCCATTGTCCCCAGATTTCCAGCGGTGCCAGCGTGCCATGGCCGCCCGTGGTGCCGATGCCAGCCCGTGCCAGTGTCCCCAATGTCCCCAATGATGTCCCCATTGTCCCCAGATTTCCAGCGGTGCCAGCGTGCCATGGCCGCCCGTGGTGCCGATGCCAGCCCGTGCCAGTGTCCCCAATGTCCCCAATGATGTCCCCATTGTCCCCAGATTTCCAGCGGTGCCAGCGTGCCATGGCCGCCCGCGGTGCCGATGCCAGCCCGTGCCAGTGGTATTTCCGCGTCTACAAGTCCCTGTGTCCCACGTCCTGGGTGAGTGCCACCGTCACCGGGGTCACCGGGGTCACCTGGGGTCACCGGGGTCACCTGGGGTCACCACGGGGTCACTGGGGTCACCACAGGGTCACCACGGGGTCATCAGAGGTCACCAAGGGTCAGCAGGGGTCACCTGGGGTCACTGGGGGTCACCAGGGTCATCACGGGTCATTGGGGTCACCAGGGGGTCACCTGGGGTCACCACGGGGTCACCTGGGGTCACCTCGGGTCACTGGGGTCACCACAGGGTCACCAAGGGTCACCAAGGGTCACCTGGGGTCACCAAGGGTCACCACGGGGTCAGCAGGGGTCACCTGGGGTCACCAAGGGTCACCACAGGGTCACCACAGGGTCATTGGGGTCACCACAGGGTCACCATGGGGTCGCAGGGGTCACCACAATGTCACTGTCCCCAACTGCCCCTGGGGTCACCATGGGGTTACCAAGGGTCACCTGGGGTCACCATGGGGTCACCACGGGGTCACCAGGGGTCCCCTGGGGTCAGCATGGGGTCATCAAGGGTCACCTCGGGTCACCTGGGGTCACCTCGGGTCACTGGGGTCACCACAGGGTCACCGGGGTCACCTCGGGTCACCTGGGGTCACCAAGGGTCACCACGGGGTCACTGGGGTCATCACGGGTCATTGGGGTCACCACGGGGTCACAGGGGTCACCACAATGTCACTGTCCCCAACTGCCCCAGGGTCACCATGGGGTCACCACGGGGTCACCACGGGGTCACCAAGGGTCACCAGGTTCACCTGGGGTCACCTCGGGTCACCACGGGGTCACCTGGGGTCACCAGGGGTCCCCTGGGGTCAGCATGGGGTCATCAAGGGTCACGACGGGTCACCTGGGGTCACCGCAGGGTCACCGGGGGTCACCAGGGTCATTACGGGGTCACTGGGGGTCACCAGGGTCATCACGGGTCATTGGGGTCACCAGGGGGTCACCAAGGGTCAGCAGAGGTCACCAAGGGTCAGCAGAGGTCACCACAGTGCCACCGTTCCCTGGGGTCACCACGGGGTCACCACGGGGTCACCAGGGTCATCACGGGGTCACTGGGGGTCACCTGGGGTCACCAAGGTCACCAGGGGGTCACCAAGGGTCACCACAGGGTCACCACGGGGTCAGCAGAGGTCACCACAGTGCCACCATCCCCAGTGTCCCCTGGAGTCATCACAGGGTCACCAAGGTCACCAAGGGTCACCACAGGGTCACCACAGGGTCACCATGGGGTCACCATGGGGTCACCAATGCTGTCCAGGGGTCACCAAGGGTCAGCAGGGTCACCACAGTGCCACTGTCCCCAGTGTCCCCAGTGTCACCTGGGGTCACCATGGGGTCACCAAGGGTCACCAGGGTCACCACGGGGTCACCACGGGGTCACCAGGGTCAGCAGGGGTCACCACAGTGCCACCGTCCCCAGTGTCACCTGGGGTCACCACAGGGTCACCAAGGGTCACCATGGGGTCACCACGAGGTCACCAGGGTCAGCAGGGGTCACTACAGTGCCACCGTCCCCTGGGGTCACCAGGGTCACCACGGGGTCACCAATGGTGTCCAGGGGTCACCAAGGGTCAGCAGGGGTCACCAAGGGTCACCACAGTGCCACCGTCCCCTGGGGTCACCACGGGGTCACGAGGGGGTCACCATGGGGTCACCACAGACATCCTGAGAGTGCCCAAAGTGTCCCCAGAGTGTCCCCAAGGTGTCCCCACGGTGTCCCCCCAGTGTCCCCACGGTGTCCCCCCAGTGTCCCCACGGTGTCCCCAAGGTGTCCCCAAGGTCCCCAAGGTGTCCCGATGTCCCTGAGGATCCCCACAGTGTCCCTGGGAGTGTCCCCAAGCTGTCCCCAAGGTCCCCACGGTGTCCCCACGGTGTCCCCACGGTGTCCCCATGGTGTCCCCATGTCCTTGAGGGTCCCCCCAGTGTCCCCACGGTGTCCCCAAGGTCCCCACGGTGTCCCCACGCTCCCCAACCCCCACGGTGTCCCCAAGTGTCCCCTCTGTCCCCTCAGGTGACCACGTGGGACGAGGCCCGTGAGGAGGGGACCTTCCCCGGCAAGATCTGAGCGTCCCCACCCCCCCCGGGTGACACTGGTGACACCGCGGCGGGGGAGGGGGGGTGGCACCGGTGACACCGCGGCGGGGGAGGGGAGGGGACACGGCTGTCACCCCCCCGGGAGGGAACAGGCGGTGGCACCGCCAATAAAGGGTTAAAAACTGGGCCTGGACCTCCAAGTGTCACCTTGGGACCCCCCCAAATGTCACCTGGGACCCCCAAATGTCACCTGGGACCCCCAAATGTCACCTGGCACCCCCCCAAATGTCACCTGGGACCCCCAAATGTCACCTGGGACCCCCAAATGTCACCTGGGACCCCCCAAATGTCACCTGGGACCCCTCAAATGTCACCTGAGACCCCTCAAATGTCACCTGAGAGCCCCCAAATGTCACCTGGGACCCCCCAAATGTCACCTGGGACCCCCCAAATGTCACCTGGGACCCTCAAATGTCACCTGGGACCCCAAAAATGTCACCTGAGATCCCTCAAATGTCACTTGGGACCCCCAAATGTCACCTGGGACCTTCCAAATGTCACCTGGGACCCCCCAAATGTCACCTGGGACCCCAAAAATGTCACCTGGGACCCCCCCAAATGTCACCTGGGACCCCCCAAATGTCACCTGGGACCCCAAAAATGTCACCTGAGACCCCCAAATGTCACCTGGGACCCCCCAAATGTCACCTGAGACCCCCAAATGTCACCTGGGACCCCCAAATGTCACCCTGGGACCCCCCAAATGTCACCTGAGACCCCAAAAATGTCACCTGAGACCCCCCAAATGTCACCTGGGACCCCAAAAATGTCACCTGAGATCCCCAAAAATGTCACCTGGGACCCCCAAATGTCACCTGGGACTCCCAAATGTCACCTGGGACCCCCAAATGTCACCTGGGACCCCAAAATGTCACCTGGGACCCGCAAATGTCACCTGGGACCCCCCAAATGTCACCTGGGACCCCCAAATGTCACCTGGGACCCCCCAAATGTCACCTGGGACCCCAAATGTCACCTGGGACCCCCCAAATGTCACCTGGGACCCTTAAATGTCACCTGGGACCCCCAAATGTCACCTGGGACCCCAAATGTCACCTGAGACCCCCCAAATGTCACCTGAGACCCCCCAAATGTCACCTGGGACCCCAAATGTCACCTGGGACCCCCCAAATGTCACCTGGGACCCTTAAATGTCACCTGGGACCCCCAAATGTCACCTGGGACCCTCAAATGTCACCTGGGACCCCCAAATGTCACCTGAGACCCCCCAAATGTCACCTGGGACCCCAAATGTCACCTGGGACCCCCCAAATGTCACCTGAGACCCCCAAATGTCACCTGAGACCCCCAAAATGTCACCTGGGACCCCCCAAATGTCACCTGAGACCCCCAAATGTCACCTGAGACCCTTAAATGTCACCTGAGACCCCCAAATGTCACCTGAGACCCCCAAATGTCACCTGAGACCCCCCAAATGTCACCTGGGACCCCCCAAATGTCACCTGGGACCCCCAAATGTCACCTGGGACCCCCCAAATGTCACCTGAGACCCCCCAAGTGTCACCTGGGACCCCCAAATGTCACCTGGGACCCCCCAAATGTCACCTGGGACCCCCAAATGTCACCTGGGACCCCAAAAATGTCACCTGGGACCCCCAAATGTCACCTGGGACCCCCCAAATGTCACTTGGGACCCCCAAATGTCACCTGAGACCCCCCAAATGTCACCTGGGACCCCCCAAATGTCACCTGAGACCCCAAAAATGTCACCTAGGACCCCCCAAATGTCACCTGGGACCCCCCAAATGTCACCTGGGACCCCCAAATGTCACCTGGGACCCTCCAAATGTCACCTGGGACCCTCAAATGTCACCTGGGACCCCCAAATGTCACTTCCCAGTCCCTCCCAGTCCCTCCCAGTTCATCCCAGTCCCTCCCAGTTCCTCCCAGTGACACCACAGGTGACACCAGTGACACCACAGGTGACATTTTTATTGTCCCCAGGCCGGTCACGGCCCCAGGGGGACCCCGGGGAGTGGCCCCAGGGTGTCCCCAGTTCCTCCCAGTCCATCCCAGTTCTTCCCAGTCCATCCCAGTCCATCCCAGTGACATCACAGGTGACACCAGTGACGTCACAGGTGACATTTTTATTGTCCCCAGCCTGGTCACGGCCCCAGGGGGACACCGGGGAGTGGCCCCAGGGCTCCTCCCAGTGCTCCCAGTCCCTCCCAGTCCATCCCAGTTCCTCCCAGTTCCTCCCAGTTCCTCCCAGTGACACCACAGGTGACACCAGTGACGTCACAGGTAACACTTTTATTGTCCCCACCCCGGTCACGGCCCCAGGGGGACACCAGGGAGTGGCCCCAGGATGGCCCCAGTTCCTCCCAGTCCCTCCCAGTCCCTCCCAGTCCATCCCAGTTCCTCCCAGTTCCTCCCAGTTCCTCCCAGTGACGTCACAGGTGACATTTTTATTGTCCCCAGCCTGGTCACGGCCCCAGGGGGACACCGGGGAGTGGCCCCAGGATGGCCCCGGGGGCCAGGGGGGCTCCCAGTGCTCCCAGTGGCCCCCCCAGGGCTCCTCCCACTCCTCCCAGTGGCCCTCCCAGTGCTCCCAGTGGCCCTCCCAGTCCTCCCAGTGGCCCTCCCAGTCCTCCCAGTCCCCCCAGTGGAGCTCCCAGTGCTCCCAGTGGAGCTCCGAGGGCTCCTCCCAGTCCTCCCAGTTCTCCCAGTGGAGCTCCGAGGGGACGTCCCAGTGCTCCCAGTGCTCCCAGTGGAGCTCCCAGTGCTCCCAGTGGTTCCAGCAGGCGACCTGTGGGGGAGGACATGGGGTGGGGTCCTTATGGTCGTCTTCATCATCATCATCATCTTCATCATCGTCATTGTCGTCTTCATCCCATCACCACCATCTTCATCCCACTCTCATCCTCACCCTCATCATCATCATCATCATCCCACCACCATCTTCATCCCATCACCACCATCATCATCATCCCACCACCATCTTCATCCCATCACCACCATCATCATCATCCCACCTCCATCTTCATCCCACCATCATCATCATCCCACCACCATTTTCATCATCGTCATCTTCATCACTCATCATCCCACCACCCTCATCATCATCCCACCATCATCATCATCATTATCATCCCACCACTATCTTCATCCCACCACCACTTTCATCATCACCTTCTTCATCACTCATCATCCCACCACCCTCATCATCATCATCCCACCATCATCATCATCATCATCCCACCACCATCTTCATCCCATCACCACCATCATCATCATCCCACCACCATCTTCATCCCATCATCATCATCTTCATCACCTGTCATCCCACCACCCTCATCATCATCATCATCTTCATCAGCCATCATCTCACCATCTTCATCCCATCATCAACATCATCATCCCACCATCATCTTCATCCCACCATCACCATCATCACCATCTTCATCCCATCATCATCATCCCACCACCATCTTCATCCCACCATCACCATCTTCATCCCACAATCATCATCATCCCACCACCATCTTCATCCCACCATCACCATCTTCATCCCACCATCATCATCATCCCATCATCATCATCTTCATCCCATCATCGTCTTCATCCCACCACCATCTTCATCCCATCATCACCATCTTCATCACCCATCCCACCGTCCTCATCATCATCCCACCACCATCTTTATCCCACCACCATCTTCATCCCACCACCCTCATCATCATCATCATCCCACCACCATCTTCATCCCATCAACACCATCTTCATCCCACCATCATCTTCATCCCATCATCACCATCTTCATTCCATCATCACCATCATCATCCCACCTCCATCTTCATCCCACCATCATCATCATCCCACCACCATTTTCATCATCATCATCTTCATCACTCATCATCCCACCACCCTCTTCATCATCCCACCATCATCATCATCATCATCCCACCACCGTCTTCATCCCACCCTCATCCTCACTCTCATCATCATCCCATCGTCACCATCTTCATCCCACCACCACCTTCATCCCGCCATCATCATTCCATCACCATCTTCATCCTCACCCCATCATCATCCCACCACCCTCATCATCATCATCATCATCTTCATCACCCATCATCCCACCATCTTCATCCCATCATTGTCACCTTCATCCTCACCCCATCATCATCCCACCACCCTCATCATCATCATCATCATCATCCCACCACCATCTTCATCTCATCATCATCATCTTCATTACCCATCATCCCACCATCTTCATCCCATCATTGTCACCTTCATCCTCACCCCATCATCATCCCACCACCCTCATCATCATCATCATCATCATCCCACCACCATCTTCATCTCATCATCATCATCTTCAT